>NC_052115.1:2158504-2204193 GCF_012273895.1 Zerene cesonia | reverse complement strand
TATCATTTTACTTTTATTTGTATTATTTGTTCATATTTGTATGTGTAACTATTATTTTCGGTTTAACGGTTCTAGAATTCAAGCAATGCAATGTTAATGTAAGGTATGGATGAATAAAAACTTTTATTATTATTATTAATATACTTGTTATAACGACTAGTTAATACTATAAATTCGAAAATAACTCCGTCCTTCTCTTCTTCATGCCTAAACCACTGAACCGATGGATATTTTTTGGCACGAAGGTAGTTTGTGACCCGAAAAAGCATAAATGATAGTTTTATCCCGGATATCTCATGAAAACGGGAATAATCGGAATATTATATTATTGTTTTTCGTAAATAAACAATAAACAACAAACAATCAAGTATGTAGGTACATAGGAATTAAAATTCGTCGTCTTCAATAATTACGCTTGATTCCAATTGTATTGGTATTCAATTTATCTACTTTAATTACAATTGATTGATTCAAATACGTGAATTTCACGAAAAGAATTCAATAAAAATAAATTGTTTTTTCATTTCGTTGTTAATTCGTATTTTCATAATAATACCTACAACTAGGTACATACGTAGCAGATATTTTTAGTTAATGTAAGATAAATTAAATTACAGAATTTACTAGAATTTATTTAAACTTACCTGCCCTGCACTTTCTGCAGTTCAACGTTATGATGGGCCAAAAACTTTTCATTGACCTTATTGAGAGCGAGGTCCACAGCCGGACCACAGCGTTCTAAATCAAAAGGAGAGTCTAATCGAGACGCCATCAAAACTCCTACTTTATAAACAGTCCGCTCCGAAAACGACTTTCGCAAAAGAAAAACTAACAAAACCAAGCGTGACAATTTAATAAAATACATTTTAAAACCTATTTTTAACAAGAAAATATGCAAACGAAAAACGCGGGAAATTAGATTTAGATTAAAAAGTATTTATTTTAAAGCATAGATAATACATGAATTTTCTATTATTGAAATATCAAAAAGTTTCGCTTTCACGTAGTTCTGTTAAAGCAGAGAAAGCGTGCGTCTTCCCGCGACGTGACGGGAAACTGAAATTGTGAAAACGTGGATACCTACAGTATTGTATGGGGTGATAAGACGAAGAGTGACGCAACAAGTCACGATTCCCGCCATTCTCCTCCATTAACCCTTGATGAGAGATCGTCAAGTTAATGCGCTCGGACCCATTAAGTTAAATTCATTTTCAAAACAGTTTGTGTTTGTATAGGATTGTAAAAGTTTGCGATGAGGGTACCCGTAAATTATATAAAAGAGGACGATTAACTTTACGTAAATTAATTAAAACTTGACATTATGGATAATTCTTGGAGAGCTTTTTTCGTTGCATTTTGCACAACAAACGTATAGAATTAGTAAGATATCGATTAAAACACAAAACAAATAATTTATTGTAAGAGCATTAATTATTGAGTATATTTATATATAACTTCATTTATCTTTTCATAATTGATGATGAATGATCTAAAAAATATTCATCATAATTTTGAAAAGGTGTTGAATAAGAAAACTATATATTTCATTGAAATATATTATTGAATAATGAAAAATTTTCAGAAACATATAAACATTTTCATAATGTTACTACATATTGTAATTGTAATCACTAAAGATTATAAGTAAATAGGTATATGCTAACTCTTTTATTATCCTTCTAACATTTATCGGTTATAATCGTTAATTTACGACTTGCGAATTTTGATTAGTCCAATGTGTTTATTATAACTTATAAACGGCAAGAATTGATTTCATATGCCATTGTTACTGAAATTTACCTACTATGTATACCTAAATAATCACCTGAGCACAACAATTAAGTACATTAAAGAGTTTGAGTCGTATTAACTGTGGTGGCTAAGTAGCAGTGGTGGCTCGGTGGTGAGACCTCGGACTTCAAAAATCGATACCGGACCCCGGGCGAGCGTGCAGGAAATAAATTTTAGATTTTTCAATTTGTCTTCGCATGCGGATAACGTCACCACTGCTCAAAACGGTGAAGAAAAACATCCTGAGGAAACCGGCATGTCCAAGAATCAAAAGTTCGACGACAAGTGACATCTGCCAATCCGCACTTAGCGTGGTGGATAATAGCCTGAACCCTCATAGGAGGCCTTTGTCCCAGCAGTGGGATCACATATGGGCTGATGATGACAGTCGTATTAACACCATTCCATTTAATAACCTTTAGCTAGTTCAATATGTTTGAAAGTCTTATTTTCCCATATAACAAGGACATGATGTTACAAAGAGGCCATAGTGAAGTTTAGTTTAGTGAAGAAAGAGGTGGCTTAGATGTTTGATGATAGGTCAGTCAGTGAGTGAGTAAGTGGCAAAATTAAGAAAGTTTGATTACTTATCACTCTCAATCTGCGAGTTCACGTTAAATGAAATTTGAAATACGCCATACACAATGCTTGCTTGGTAACTGAAAATTCCGGTTTCCGTTTAATATATTATAGTCAATGATAAAATGAACGGGAACGTCGGTCGTTTAAGATCTATTTTAAAATGATGCATTGTTGATCTCGTTGTATTATGTACCTATAATACAAGTTTAATTCATGTATAAAATTAATTATAATTTAAAATTTGCTATTGGCACAAGCGAATGACCCACACTTAATAATGGATACCTATATACGTGGAGTGTGTGCACAAAGTAAAATGACAAAGAAATTTTTATATATAAATAATACATTTCGTTTATGTTCCCAACCCCCTTCACGTAAGTCTTAACAACCACAAAATCAAAAAAGCTAAAGTTTTTGATATTTCGTTGTATCTTAAGGTTATAGCCTTACTTTGCACTTAAGGAACTGGTAATATTTCCTGCATAACGTCGCGTTATATTTCTTACATAAAACACTTGAAGTGTGAACAAAATGTGCCCGTTGAATGCGTCAGTTGGCACACTACAGCGACATTACTTCCATCTTTATGATCCAGTCCAGTGTCCACCATCTCGAGAACAGTAGTTAGTGCGATTTTATAGTTTACGTTTCATGGCTGGTCTATAAAATCTTTGTTATAATGTGTAGTAGCTATTACGCTTATAATGTATTGTAAGCACAAATGACACAAAACGTAGAGATAGGTACTGGGAATAAAATCAAAGCAAATATTTCAAATTAGGAGCCTTCATTTATATTGAGTGGCGACGATGTTACAAGATATGTAAAACGACGTATATATAATGATGTTTCTAGTCTATATATGCCAAAATTCCATATAATATATATCCAATAGTTTAGTCAGAAAACACAGTTTTCATGATTTTGTACAAAACATCCTGTAGGTGGTAATAAGGTTCTCTATTGACTACTCCTTACCAACACTATACAACTGCATACCACACCTCTCTCACAGGTAAGTGTGAATTTGTTATAAATGGTGATCTGTTTTGTTTTATTTTTTGTACAAATAAATTTATATGAAAATGATTATTGCGAAATTTTGATGATACAATATCATACGGATCCTAAATACTAGAGCTATTTTAGGTATGCTAAAAACTGCATCCAACACAGCCGTGACCGAAGTCTTAGAAGAAGTAACATGATAGTAGGTTTTAATGATAAGAACTACCACCAAATTGGGAATAAATTCGATAAAAAAAGTACCCACCATACACAGTCTTCTTATTTGTACATGTTCAAAAAAATAAAGCACACAATTTCCAACATGACATTTATTCAACAAAATCTCTACACACGCTTACATATGCATAAAATATATCTTTACATACAAGGTACTATTTGGTGTTATAAATTATTATAAACAATCTTTATAATATACAATATACGCCCAAAGAAATTTTACATCGAGTTAAAAAAAATTACATCCACTGGAAAACGATAGTAAGTTGTAGGTACTGTAAATAACGGAATATAAAAAAGAAAAATTCTTAAATAGGCATTAATAAAAATCTAACAATAGGTAGTTATTACAAATTATAGCACTAATATTATGATATATTACATTAATTGAATACATCAAAATTAAAAAATAATTAATTAAAATCAACAACATTATTATATAAATGCAATTATTGTATCATTAACAACAAGAAGGGAATATCCTATAAATATTAAAGAATTTAAAAACATCACTGCTTCACAAAATAACTTTAATACAAGTTTTACACAACATAACAAAGAATTTTATGTTATATTCTCATAACAAAGCCGCGTATCCATGGTAAACATTTTTGATAACAAAGTAGAATCCACATATAGTTCTGGCAACATTACATCACCTCTTCAATAAATTTTTTGATCAACCCTTGCTCAACAAACGTTCACCATAAATACGAGGTTCTCATAAATACAAGAATATATAAAAATATATTATACTGCGCTTCAAAAAAAAAACAAAGTATCAGTTTGTATAATTAGACAGATCGTTTAGGCCACTATTTTTCTCGAGTTGACGAATGATAAATAAATATGTAGTACTTTATCGATATAATACGACATTACATAAGAAAAAAATATATTGTATAATACCCTTTTTTCTTTTTTTTTTCCGGCAGCGAAAAAGCACTAAAAAGTGCAACAATCAAATTAATCAAAATCAAAATCGAATTTGAAAAAATAAAATATAGAAATTATAATATTATGCTCTCTAAAAAATTACAATAGAACAATAGATATAGATCTTACTTACGCATTTCAATATAATTGGAACCAAGACTTCTTGTATAGGGAATAATTATTATTATCATCTATTTATATTTTTATCACATCCAAAAAATACGAAAAACGAATTTATAAGTTAATTTTTTATAAAAGAATATTCGGATATTGTAACCATTGCAACTTGTACGGCAATATTATGATAGAAATTGAATGTAAACAGCAAATGTAAAATGAAACATTATATCAATGCACAATTCAATCATATGGATATGCGTAATAAAGTTCAATTTCGCACTTCAACGTCTAAAACACCTAAAATAATGACTAGACAATAGACATAGAATATACATACATGTAAAACTACGCTACAAACTTCACTGAAAATTCTAATACATTACAAATGCATTTAGTGGCATAGTTATTGCATCGCATATCATCGACACATAGAATAACAATAGTAGCACTGGAATTAAAAACAACGAAAGTTATAGAAAATCTCGAACGTCGAATATATATTTCGTCTTACTTTGAGGACATTTAATAGCCGCAATAACACTCACGGCGTGTTTAGATCTATTGATTTCAATATTGGTTAAGACAAAAGAAGCTCATGCCCACTTAATAATACTTTGAACAATAAATTATCTACTTTGACACGGTGTTATTGCACTTAGAGCTTTATCGCTCTACGTTTTTGTTTTACGAATGTTCCATTTGTCGCATATAATACTTATTAAACCATTTTATGGGATACCTCTAATTAATTAGATGCTACTGTTATGTATAATCCTTCTAATATTATAGACGCAAACGTTTATAATAATTTATGGATGTTTATTACTTTTTCATGCAAAAACCTCTTTACAGAGATAGATTACAGTCCGGATTAACATATGGGTTACATTTTCGTCTGGTACCACGCGAGCGAAGCCGCTGGTTCCAGCTAGTACTATATACAACAAACGGGCGAACGAGACCTTAAATCTACACTCAAATATACACAATAAACACTACACTAAAATTTGTGCGTATCGACCTAACATTACAATATCAACATCACGTACAACACTAATAAACACACATTGAATTAATTACCGTAATATAAATATATAACTCTTCTCTATCTTATTGCTGTCTCTGTCACACAGATTACGAGGAGCTCGTTTGATCTCACTTAAATTGTACTTTAAGGTAAAATTCATAAAACCCTAATGAAATGGCAACACTACGAGGAATATAATATAGATGTTACATTACTGACTACGATAAATAAAATTTACATCAAAATATAAACGCACTTTAACTAGTAAATGGGGCTTCAATTATGATCACACTATGTTATTCAAACACATAAATACTCTAACATCGGATACTACTGGGCGGATTACAAAATCCCACTATTCAATGTTCTAATTTATTCAATTCCAATCGTTATGTTGATTAAAACTATCAAATACGCAATCGAATACGAGTCGCGATTTACTCTAACACCTAGTGATGCCTAGGATTTCGGCTAGGGGTCAATTTATATCACTATTATGAACGTACTAGTTACTAAAATTATTTTATGACAATATTATTCACACGTTATCCAACAAATTGAAATTAAACTCAAATTTTAATGTAGCTCTCGCAAATAACTTAAACATTAATTCGATATTCTATTAGAATGAACCATTTGTCTTATGTTCTATACATATTGACCAATATCGTCAAAACATCTAATTTACAGTGTACTTTTCATTATTGCTTGCTCGGATTGACGGAAGACTATGTGTTAGGGTTATACCTAACATGGACTCATAATATCATATTAAACAACATTTAAGTTTGCATAATGCAGTAAAATTGTTTTATTGCAATTGGCCGCACTCAATGGAGGTGTAATGTTAACAACTTATGGCCCTAGCGCGAGTATATTTAATCAATCAATTTGAACGATTGGTGCGAGCGAAAAGTAATATTCTATATTAAGTCTTTATTACTTAAAAATTTGTGCAGTACTCATGAGTCATGTGGTATAAAAAGTCAATTATAAATAGTTATTGTTCACCTAAAATCGGCGCAATATTTAAGCTGGCAATACAAAAGTAGCACTAGGCCTAAATGAACTAGAAAAAATATTATTTTATATCAATTAGATAAAATAACTACAGTACACAATACTTAAACTAGCTATGGAACACAAATTAGTAGAAAGCATAAATATGAGGTAGTGAAAGGTATACATTAACTAATGTAGTATTTATGGTCTGTTATAAACAGGATAATAGACGAAAGGATGGTTTTAGGCATCTTAGACTTAAACCCATTGTAATAGAGTATAAATAGGATTATGTGTTTAGGAATAAAAATTTCTGAAACACTTGAATGTAATTGTATTTTTTATACAAGAGAATGATTTTTTTTTTCTTTACTGTGACATTATGCTTATATATCGGTTACAATTAAAATATTGTTGTTATATTTACCCAATTTTCCAAATATTAAGCTTAATAATGTTGTCATTACGAAAATATAATTCGGTATTAATAATTCCGACATTTTTCAGTCATAGATGCAAAATTATAGCAAGTTAAGCCAATGTCAATTCTGGAACGTCAAAACGTGTTCTTATTTTAAAATTCAAACGATTTATTTGTTGAACGTTATCATAAAGTCTAGAGCTCACGTCAGTCGTGGCCGGACCGGTCAAGGGGTGTGACGTCGTCTGCGTCGGAACACGAGTGCGAATATACTGCGCAACCGTCGCCAACGTCGCCGACCACCGCCAGTCGAGATGCCCGTTCCCACAAGAGATGACTGGAAGTATTTTTGTTAATAGAGTGGTGTACTAACCATTTATTGAAATTGTAAATTTAACAAGTAAGCTATTGTCACCTAGACATTATATCGAAAAGTCATCTCACATTAAGAGCTGAAAGACAACAATAGAAGGGAATAAATGACCATAGCCTAACAGACTGACAACACTCATATAATAATTTGAACATACCATCTTAAATACATAGATGCATTACATATATGTATATTTTTAAATATGACATTATACCTGTCTCTGTCTCTCAAGACGGCGGACTTCTCTAACTAGCGCGTGAAAGGCGTCATCGACAAAATGACGTAATGCAGCCGACGTTTCAAAGAATGGACATCCAAGTTGTGTTGCCAGTGCCTTACCTTCTTCAGTTGTTACCTGAAAATATTAATTAATGATATAATATTATCATGCCCAATTTGTAAGATTCATAGATAGGTCAAAATCTATAATGTTTGTTGATTATTTTCTATTCTATACATAATATATATCTTCAAATTTCATGTATTTTAAAATATCTGTATATATATTTTATAATTTCATTATATATTTCAAAATTTCTGTTTATAAAATGTATTTTTAATAATAGAACAAATGTGTTCACTTAAAAATAATCAAAAATAAATAAATCAACCCTAACCTGTCTAAACCTTGGTGCCAAGTCCAACTTATTTCCAACCAGAACTAGGGGAAGTGTCTCTGAAGGTCTAGCCTGAGCGAGTAAACGTTTATACTCTGAAGCAGCTCGAAATGAGCGTCTGTCAGTCACAGAATAACACAGCATGAACCCCTCTCCACATCGCATGTACTGCTCCCGCATTGCTGTGAACTCCACCTTGAAATATTGATTGTTTTAACTAGTGTTGGTTTTTGATCTAATATGATTTACAATCAGATGTATCTTATGCTACAAAATCAACAAAACCAAAGGTCTCTGGATTTGCTTATACCCCATTTTAGGTATTTGGTCTTTATATTTTCTAGACGTTAAATAAAAATCTCTCTTCTGTACTCTAAAAGAGCAGCCATTTTGCTTATTTTAATTCATACTAGCTGTGACCCGCGGTTGAAACCGCGTAAGCGTGCTGCGTAACAGTATCCCGTAGGAATATCGGTATAAAAAGTGCCTGTGTTATTTCAGTTGTCCAGCTATCTAGGAAGCAAAATAGTATTATTATTCACCAATAGATGTCAGGAAAAAAAAAACACGAATAAAACACGAATATGACATTATTTCAGTTGTCCAGCTATCTACGAAGCAAAATAGTATTATTATTCACCAATAGATGTCAGGAAAAAAAAACACGAATAAAACACGAATATGACATTTTCTAAAAAAAATTCCTAGCTAGATCGATTTATCGCCCCCGAAACCCCCTGTATACTAAATTTCATGAATCATTGGAGCCGATTCCGAGATTCCAATTATATATATATATATATATACAAGAATTACTCGTTTAAAGGTATAAGATAAACTCAAGTCCACTATTTTTACATTTGAAGTACTTTGAATTGTGTTAATAACCCAAAATATGATGGATTAATAAATAATTTACAATGAAATTTCCTATAACTGGTAAACATATACCAGAGAAATGGGAGATTACTGTTCTTATTAAGCCTAGGTTTATTGTAAATTTACTACATCTTCTACCATGTAAAGCCAAATAAAAAACTGAACTACATTACTGCATTATAGATGCAAAATTTAAATAAAATGTGTATTTTATAGAATTAACTTAAATATTTTACTTACTTGTCCTGCGGTATCAAGTATATCTAACAAAGCTGGTTCACCATCAATTACTGCTTGCTGTTGGTATGAGTCTTCTGTGAAAATGTAGTTACACTTTTTATTAAAAGCTGTTTATATACATTGTTTATTCAACTTACAATGCATTTACTAATAACTGAGATCAATTATTTTAATTAGTGTTCTACATTATTATTTAATATTATTCTAAAATAATTGGTCTTATCGTTTGCGGAAAATTATTCTCTTTTACCTATCGTCGGGTCGTGATAATCCAAGAAGCTGTGACTAACAAACTGGAGAGTAACCGCGGATTTGCCCACTCCACCGTCGCCCAGCACCACGATCTTGTAGACACGAAGGCCTCGCGACGTGCCCGCAGCCTCCGTCATATCGCCGCATGCCTGCGTGCTCGGAGGGCCCGCCGAGCCGCGCCCGCCGCGGTCACTCGCAACACTTGAACTCCTCACCCGCCATCCGCAGAGACCACCCCCCAAAACCACCACCTTGCTCACGTTAATGATAAATCACTCAAATGACACTCCATTTATTACACATTTTATTGATTATTTATTAATTAAATGTATGGCAAAAATCTGTCGCAAATATAAATCGACAGCTGATTGAAAGCGATCACGATTGACAATTGACATTTCGATTTTGTGTCATTGCGAAGTCATGTCATTTTTACATACGCCAATTTTTATGTCACAGATTATATAAGAAAAAATAATGTATCTATTCGGTTGCACCATCGTAGTGCATAAGTACATAGATATGAAACCTGAAATCTGAATCAGATAATGAACATAAGTGTTTTAGAACCAATGGATTTGGAAATTACCTTCGGATAATATTGACTGGAAGCTATGATAAAAGAAAATTCGTAATATATAAAATTCAGTTCTTTATTATCTCAACCATGCTCACAAAAACTATCCCTCTTTCTATAGTGGGAAAATGTAGCATAGATACCTGCGGCCCCCGTGGTTTATATCGGATTTCTACTTAGCTCCATTATTTCCCGACGAGTGCATAAATAAAGAGGCCACGGGTCCTTGTTCGAATTCCTCCGCGATCCCCTCGGTGGTATCCTAGAACAGCTTATTTGCCTGCCCTCTTGAGGTCGACTTGAGCGAAACACGTCAGGAGGCCGCTATCAAGGTAGCGTTGCCAGTATTATTTAAAAATTTTCAATCTTCAAATGCCCCTAGAGTCGGGGAAAATATACAAAAAAAGGGATATAGGAAATCACCACTTCATTGTTGTTCAAGATGTTAGTTAAATAATTTTGCACACGTTTGTTAAATATATTGAGAACAACTACGACATTACTCTAGGAAGTATAAAGATCCAGTAGTGTTCGAAGGTGCAACTTTCAGAGATAGGGAATAACCCCGTACCCGTATTATTATACTACTCTTTGGGAACAACTCATGACGTTTTTCTAAAATATGGCTGACATAACTACCGACCGACTGAATTAACAGTTAAAAATTCATGATTGCCGTGTCCTTTTTTTGTAGCGCGGATTCATAGATATCAGTTGTCACAATGACATTATGACAGTTACAAAGCAATAAAGAGGAATGTCAAAAATTTTGTTTACAAAAACAACAATCGATTGAAATTTCTTTAAAATGGCACATTTACAGTTTGTAGATGAATTGGTACGAGAATATCTGTTGTTTAGAGGATTTACTTCTACTGTAAAGGCATTTGAAAATGATCTGAAAGCTGATAAAGATAAGGGTTTCAGAGTTGATAAAATTGTTGAACAAATTGTACATTATATAAATGCTTCGGATCTTAATGGACTAAAAGAATACTGGACTCATCTGGATAGTTTAGTATTTTCAAAACTTGAAGTTCATGTTCAACCAGGTACTATGTTTTATATCATCGAAAAAAAAAAGTATAGATTGTTTTATGCTAAATATTACACAAATTCAATTTCATTCCAAACTTATGTTTCAGCTGTTCGAAAAATAGAATATAGTCTATATAAACTGTACTTGGTAACAGCTGCACAGAGTACAGGTGGTGTAAAGAATGAAAAAGTTGCAGAATTTTTTGCAAAAATGCTGCCAGAATTGCAGGGACAAAGTGAATGGAGGGATTGGTTTAGTAAGAAAACACAATTTAATTCATTGTCATATATCAAATAAATATACATAATATTTTTTCACAATTTGAAATGAAATTAATTCACCATAAAAAAATTAATACATAATGAAATCTGTTATATGATTACAGTGTTACCTTACATACAAAAGCCAGAGGAAAATCCCTCATTCAGTCTGTATTTCACAAGGGCCTGGCAAGATAGTGTGCTGGTATCCTTACATAATCTTCTAGCTACTGTATTTCAATGTATGCCGCAACCAACACTTACAAGTTATGAGAGTGATGCAGCTTTGGTTAAGAGGTTGCAAGAGGAAATAGCTTTATTAAAGGGAAAGGTATTATTTAATATTTGATATTTATATCTTTATGACTCTTAACTTGTCAGTCAACGGCACTTTGCACGGCACATTTTATCCTTGAATTTGACAATACTTATATGTAAATGAATAAAAATGAACAAATGCTAACACTAACTCTTATAGTGCTAGTTGGTAATGTGATCATTACCAAGTAACACAGATTGTTTACATTTTTAATGTTGTCTCATTGGTTTAAAATAGATATCTTCAAATTATCATATTAAATACCCATCCTTTTGCTAGTTTAACTAGCTATTAGCAGATTTTTTCTTAAATATAATTGTATCACTAGCATACCCACGCATTGCTGTCTGTGGCTGAGTAATAATTAAAAATATTAAGGTTATAAATTATTGGGAACATACATACATCATGACACTAGATTTTTATATATTAAGATTAAATATTTACATGTTTTTTAGTCACTACAACCACAGAATGACAAAATATCTCCAAGTGGACATCAGTCACGTCTGACACAGTATTCAGAAAGACTGAGTGGCCCACTCCCATTGATCGACGATTTCTCAGCTATACCTGCTGAACAATTAGATAGTGGGTTACGAGAAGCAAAAGGACTGAGAGGCTTGCTTCGACAAATGGGTGGTAGCCCTGTCATGGGCAGGAAACCAGGAAGATCTCATAGTCAAAACTAAGTAACTTACATCTTTTAAAAAAGTATAATACATTATAATATAACATGTATAGATAATTATTATTACAATAAATGGAAATATATTCTAACATATTGTTTTAATTATCTTTTCTATACTATATATGTACTACATGTATAGGTTTCACATTCTAAAATTTCTATTACTGTTGGATACGTACGTGATATGAGTGCTGTAGACGTACCACTAGCCTAGTATAAGTAACATATTTTAATAAATCTTTTCACATTTAGAATCACGAAAACATCAGCAGAATTCAGAATTAATGATCATTTATAGATTAACTAGCTGCGCCCCACGGTCTCACCCGTAAGTCCGTATCCCGTATGAATATCGGAATAAAATATATGTGTTATACCAGTAGTCCAGCTATGTGCGTATCAAATTTCATTGCAATTGGTTCAGTCGTTTTTGCGTGAAAGAGCAACAAACACACACACACATCCTTACAAACTTTCGCATTTATAATATTAGTAGGAAGAATGAAAAAAAAAAGGTGTGTGTGCGATTCACACACGATAGAAGTGAAACTTCAGTAAATTAACAAAAGAATGAGATGAATATATATAAAATATAAAATAGTATGTATATTTCTGTCTCATTCTTTGCCAGCTTAATTCTACACATTTTTGTATTTGTGTCTCTTACCTGTCGTTTTTCCGTTGCATCAGGTTTGAAATCACAACGATTCTAAAGAAGTTTCACTTCAATATTTAGGGATCCGGGCAGAATTTTGGAATGAATTTTTTCGTTGTAGTACGACATTTATCTACATATAATATTTTTCATTGTTATTAGTCTGCATAGTATTTTTAATCTATGTATAAAATGACAAATGACAGTAGTGCGTCATCTTGTTATCTGCGGCAAACAACGGCTTGGCGGTCGGCTTAGTTGTTAATTATATATCTTTTTTGTACCGTTACCGGCAAAAGTAATTGCAAAAGTTTGGAACTCCTAATGAAACACAAGATAATGTATTTTCAATTCTATTGGAATAAATAGCTTATTTTCTAAGAATTTCTGGAACAATAATTGAACCATTGCAACGAATCATTAAACTCAAATCACAATGTCGGGGTAAGTTAAATACTTAAATATAAAATTTATAGTATACCCTCGATACTTCTATCTACAGCTGATTAGAACTAAAATGAAAAATTCTATTTCGAATGTAGTACATCAACGACGTATGTTTTTCATATAATAACATGTATTTATAAGGGTCACAATATTGTATTTATTTTTGTTTTATATTAATGAATTTACGGTCATGTTTATGGGATTTTAATTAAAATATATTTTCACTCATGACTTGAATCATCTCACATCATCACTTATATCATCCCAATGATTATATCAAGTTATTGTATATTAAATATATAAATTTAACATAAAATAATTTAATACAATCACTACATATTTTTTAAATCTTTGCTAACAGTAGAACAATAAATATTTTTTATTTGTTTTTGTTTACTATTTACAGGAAAGCATATACAATGAGGGAAATGAAGACAATAGTAGAATATCTGGTAGAACATAAAGCATACAATGAAATAAGAGGCAGAAA
Source organism: Zerene cesonia (assembly GCF_012273895.1). Lineage (NCBI taxonomy): Eukaryota > Metazoa > Arthropoda > Insecta > Lepidoptera > Pieridae > Zerene > Zerene cesonia. The sequence continues at coordinate 2,190,227 of NC_052115.1, read as the reverse complement.
AATGTGGATGGACTTTGCGAATGCTAAGGCAATTGCTTTCACTTCTATTAATTTAATATTTTCTTTCAAATATATCACATTTGTTTATTTATTATTTACTCCATATTTTTGTTTTTAGGCTTTGAATAGAACATGGCAAAGTCTCAAAGAAACATTCTTGAAGAGGATCTTACCTGATATTCACAATCCATATTATAAATTGAACATTACTCAAATTGCTAGTTTTAGACAAGGGTGAGGGTGTGGTTGATTGCATCAGTTAATTTTTTTTTGTGTGATTGGATGTTAATTTTTTTTTTTACATTTATAGATGTGATGTGGAATCAAAACTGAATAATAAGCTTGATATTGAGCTGGTGGATAAAGACATTGATAATGGTCAGTATACAATCAATATTATATATAAATCTTAAATGGTAAATAGCATGTTTTTAATTGATGCTTGGATTAAATAATTTAAATAAGTTATTTGTTTAGAAAATGGTCATCCTAAGGCGAATGATGAAAAAGTTATAATTGATGACGATAAAGAAAAAGAAGAAGCACCAGGTGAGGCTTCTAAAATTTCAAAATCAGTAGCAGATAGAACATCCACAGATACTCTTGTATTAGAGAATTGCTATGAAACTGCTGAGGACATACAAAAAGAACTTGAACATTCTGACCAAGACCATGATAAAGAAGAAGAACCAACATCAACAGCTAAAAATAATACAGAGGATTTAATTCAGGGAGTTATTAATGATTTTCAATCAGATGAGGACAATGTTGATGAACTGAAGCAAACCAAAAAAAAGAAGGATACAGCTAATCTTGAAGATAGAGCTAATCTGAACGGTGTGGACAGAAAAGATCAATCTCCAATTGAGATATCAGATTCAGAAGATAAGGATAACAATTTAAAAATTGATGAAGATGCTGGTAATGAAAGTCCAGCTTCACTAAAAATTGTGGAAGATGTGTTGGATAAAAATTTGTTAGATAATGAAGTATCAGATGAAAATCTGAAAAACACCTCAGATTCAATTTTAAGTGGAAATAAAGAAGCAAGTGATGATAGAAAGGGACAGATTAATAAAGACCAAATTGCAAAGGAGAAAAATGATACTGGAAGAATTTCAGGAAACATTACTAATACTACAGTTGATACACAACTGCCAAACAATCCAGAAGAATTTGATAAAAATTGTAGTAAGGATAACCCAGCAGATAGAGGCAAAGTGCAGAAACTATCACTGAAAAGTCATAATAAACAAAACAAAAAGAGGGCAACCTCTCAAGAAGCTCCTAAAGTTAAACGCAAAAAGCTGGAACAACAGATGTCAGTGTCAGATACAGATGCAGTAACGAATACCGAAAAAAAAGCACGAAAAAACATCATGCCAAAGAAGAACAGCAATACAGCAATAGAAGAACAAATTGTAAATAATGATGCACAAATTGTAAACCTCGATTCAGTTTCTGAAGAAAAAACTAAAAGTGATGCTGAAAAAATCGAAAATAACTCCAGTAAAGTTGAAACTAACATTGAATCTGAAAAAACAAGTGGGAGAAATGAAAACTCGTATGCAAAACAATTGTCCTACACAATCTATAGTGATTCCGGTAACAGCATTGACCACACCGACACAAGCAAGCAGCAGACAAGAACCAGTAATGTTGAAGAAGCACAGACATCTAAAACTGAACAAGTGTTACATTCGGATTCAAGTATTGATGAAGTGCAATTGAAAAATAAATCGGCCCTACGACTAATAGAGAAGAAACATCGAAATAATGCACTATCCCATGCGCTTGGATTTTCTCATGGTAAATAGATTATTTAAAATTAAATAAAAATGTTGATGCCTCTTTGCCTGCTTTTGCTTCTTAGACCAATAATACTGGTAGATGAAATGTTTATCATTAATAAAAAATGTGTATTAAATAACATTAATTTAATTTAATTTTTACACAGATATCATCTCTAGCCGAAAAAGGCGTAGAAGTTATAATAGAAAACGATCAACCTCTCGACACAAAACACTGTAAGTTCATTTTACATGTTTACCTTGGATTATTTTTATAAATGAGAATACTCTGACTCAAAATTTAGACTTCAAATTATCAGGATTTGTACACAAGTATCTTTGTCAATCAATTAACCCTTTATTATTAATTATCAAAACATAAGTAAATGAAATTGTGAGAAACAACTATTAGAACTTTACATGATACTTATTTTCTAGACACATATCATCAGGCACTAGTGACTACACTTCAGACACTATGTCAGAATTTATTTCACCACCAAGGGGCAGAAAGAATAGAGGAACCAGGAAATATCTGTAAGTTTTGTTTACACATGCTGTTTAGTGGTTCAATAAATAGTAATTAATTATAAGTAGATAATATTAGGCCTATGTTTAGAGCCAAGATAATTGTTATATCAAGGTTATTGTTATAATTTTCATAATTTTAAATTTATTATGTTCACTCAATTAGCCAATGAATCATTTTATGTTAAGAGCTTTATCTTCAATCAATTCATAGACCATAATATATTTTACTTTACTGTGGCTGACCATAATCATATTCTATCGCAATAAATTACAATTTTATTTCAAGAAAACAATGAAATTATTTGGATATAAAAAATTGGTATAGCTTTGGAAAATATTTTATTTACTCGAATGCTTTCAAGATATTTAATATATTTGTAGAAAACCAAAATCTGCGCGGATATTGTCTTTGGAAGAAGAAGGCGGTTTATTTGTTATGCATGGCAAGAAAATATACCCACTTGTTAAAGATGGCAAGATCCTTAAGAACTATCTCACATACACACCTGATGGTAAGCTTATTTCACTGATTATATAATTTATTGCTATTATGCGACAAATTATGTTTGCATGTCTATATAAAGAATGATGGAACACTTACCATATTGAAACAAATTATTATTATACACATGTAAATTGTAGTTCATGTATTATTTTTTTTTATATGATATAGAGTCGGACGTCATTTGACCGCATTTCCTTGTTCTTGAGTTGTCTATTTGAGACACTTGATGATAACAATTAACATTTTTACAGGTTCAATCACCTATTTTTTTAGTGGATTACGGAGTTATATTTGTTGCTTGTAATATTTATACACAATGAATTATTTCAGATGAATCCGATAAAGAAGAATCTTTCTGGAAGCTAAAGTATGTTGAGGAAAAGAAAAAGGCAGATCAACTTGCCAAGTATGTTTTTTATGATAGTTGAATTACTATGAGTTTGTAGTAGATTTGGAAATAATGTACACTTGCTTTCAGATTATTGAAACAAGCCACAAATTCGAATAAAGCAATAGAAGATGGCAGTGTTGTGGAGAAAAAGGAATTGTAAGTTCATTAAATTTATGTGAGATATTGGTTTCTTAAAAAAAACATTGAAATATTTTTACCTACTGAAACATTTATTTAACATTATTAAACAGATATTTTATTTAACAGAAAAGCTCAACAGACATCCCCCAAAAAAGTTCAGCATGAAGGTGAGACATTGTTTATTGTGATTTAATGCAATAATTCTAATACAAATTAGTTTATTTTTAATATCTGTTTTTTTGTTTTTCTATGTACGATGCTACGCTACATTAACATAAGCGTAGCATCGTACACGTTTTGTATCAGGCTGTCAGACTAGATTATAAATGTTTTAAAAATATTAATTCACAGAGGCTGTAGCGACGACATCAGAGATTAAAGTGCCGGACGATAAACAAGAAAATACCGTCAAGATTAAGTTTACAAAGAATAATGAGGTAGGTAATAATAATATCTAAGTTTAATTTAATTAAATAAGTAGAAACACTTGGAGGTGAAGTTGTATAAAACCTATCAAAGAAAATGGATGGCATTCTATAAAACAAACAAACTCTTCAACTCTGTATATTAGTATAGATTTCATGAACTGAAAAACTCCTTTTGAAATAAATCCAGTTTGAATTGTAGAAAAAATATAAGTCTAAAATTCTCACGTAAGTTTAAGATCAGAGAAAAAGGGAAAGATCCAAATCTAACAAAAATTCATCATGGGGCAGTATTTTATAGATCAGTACATATTTTATTTTATTTTATTAATCTTTAGTGAGACAGGTTTTATCTTAGGTCAATTTGGGCAGATCTAGGAGTGTATTGTAAAATTTGGAATATATTACGAATAATCAGATGTAACGTTGATTATTAATTTATCTAGGAGGTGCAACTAGAAGGTCACTGGACGCACATAAACCCAGTACTGGAACAGGTGGTGCAGATGTTTAATAAGAACAGCAAGGATGAAGACAAAAAGTCGCCAGGTTGTTCGGCCGCGCAGAGGCTTTCCACCCCTGAAGCTATTGTGGTCAGCGGAGTGTCTACGCCCGTGGTTAGGAATGATAATGGTCAGTATCACTGTCAAATTTAGTTTATATGTTGTAGTCAACTAGCTTTATTACCCGTCCAATGAATAGCCTAGCCTATTAGTTAAACAGCGCTGTTCAACTAGCGGCCTAAAAGTGACGAAAAAGTAAAAACACAAACGGTTAATACTGCATAAAGTCTACAGTTATTTCAACATTACAAAAGTTGTAATTGAATTTATAAGATTGTTTATTATGCATAATACTGAGAGAGATAATTAAATTAATTATGCTTTAAATTAGATTATATGTGCCATAGAATTCAAATAAAACATTCGCAAATGCTTAATTTTACAGGTACAAATAGAGTTAATGAAATAGAAAGTGAAATATTCAAACAAATAGAAGAAATTGATAAAGCAGAGGCCGCTGACACTGATCTGAAACCCACTCAAGATGTTGCTAGGAGGTATAAAATAACTTGTAACATGTTATTAAGATTAAATTTGCTTTGTTGAGGGTATTTAAAAAAAATCCAAAAAGAGTCATTTATGTACGTGAAAATTATCCATCATCCCCCAAACTTGTAAAATTCCATGTTGTTAATCATTTGATAACTTCTCTTACATATTACAGATTGACTATATATATTAAAGGGTAAAAATAGCAGGTAAAATTTTATTGAAATCTAATTAAATGAAAAGAAAAATCACAATTATTATATAAATAAAGGCAAATACATCAACATTGATATTGAATGAATGACTTATTTGTTAGATTATTGCACAGCTTACTGTTACTATATATATAGCTTTAAAAACATTCTCAATTACATTCTAATAATGATTTCCCGAATTTTGAATTTATCCAATTAAATTAAATATAAAAATATACAAATTATTATTACAGACGAGGTGGTAGACCCAGGAAGAACCCGGCACCAATAGAAAAATCAACAGAAAGCCCAAAAAAAGCAAAACTTTCTGTTGAAACTGAGAAAAAGACTGAAAGTAAGCCAGACGCTCCAGGCACTGGAGTCACCACTCGGCGCAGCACTAGGACACCTAAAAAAGTGCTAAATGGTAAGATGCTTTAACTTTCTCATCATCAGTTCTCACTGTCATTCTATCTCCTTACGAAATCGGTTCAGTGGTTTTGGCGTGAAGGAGACACAGCCAGACAGATAGACAGAGTTACTTTTGCAAATTAACACCTTAGCTATTTGTTTACTTCATCGTTCCCCTACTCCTTTAAGAGTGATATCGAAAGGAAATTTTCTTTTCTCCGCAGAAAATACGGAAAAGAACATAGTGATCAATAGAAAATCATCGCCTCGTAAGGCAAAAGACGCGAATCGGACTGAAGACCCGGATGACGGCGTCAAATACAAGTTCCCGTCGCCCGGCGCGCCCCGCGCCCGGAGCACGAGGAGAGCCCGGAACAGTTAGTAAGTAACACTTCCCTCGCGTACACTCAAATGTTACTCAGTTTTGAAAGGCACTCAAATAATAAGTGGCACTTTATTTTGGTACGGAAGTGATGTGATCGAACATTACGGTCAAAATCATCAGCCTATTTTGTTTCCAATGCAGAGATACAGGAATATTGTTTAAAACTGACCCTAAATTAAAAACGTTCTATTGTTATTTATGTCAATAAATAGTTCACATGTTGCGTTTATCAAAGCAATCGATTCACATTCAGTGTGTATGTTTTGTAGTAAATTCTCGTTGTGATCTGTATCAAAAAAAAATCTTGTTAGGCTTACTTCAACGGCGCAAAAACCCAAAGAGGACCTTGACCTCCGATACCATTCTATACATACCATAAGATACCATAACAATCTCGTCTTAGCGCTCTGGTATTGGGATCTTCAACTCGAAAAAAGTGTCCAGATCTTTTTGGACTTTGTCTTTCTGACGGTGGCTAGCGTTCTCCAACTAGAGTTTGCCGATCCACTTGCTTATGTAAACATTCTTCGGATATCAATCTAAACCTGAATCCTGATCTTATTATGAATTGGTCAAAATTATTTTGTTGTGGAGAACTGAATTTATATGACGATTTCGCTTCCGCTCTGATTCTTTCGATCTCTGAAATTGTAAATCTATACATAGATACACAAAAAAAAATCTTAACTACGTTCTAGCCGTTCATTGTTTCTTATTAGTGACAAACACAAACCCAAAAGAAGAATAATGTCTTTTTTTCGTTTGCTGTTTCCAACATAATATCAGTCTTCAATCAAAGAAGAGAGTATAAACAATATCTCTTCACAAACACATGTTTATGCAATACATATTGATCACATAGCAAAATGCTTTTCAACTGGAGGTCAATGTCTCAACAGAAAGAGGTTTAATCATTATGCTTTCACCAACAATTCTAAATTGGCGTTGCAAATTAAATCTATACTAATATTATAAAACCGAAGAGTTTGTTTGTTTGAACGCACTGATCTCAGGAACTACTGGTCCGTTTTGAAAAATTCCTTCAGTTTTAGATAGCCCATTTATTGAGGAAGGCTTTAGGCTATATATATATACCACATGCGAAGCCGGGGTGGACCGCTAGAGGTACAATAAATAACAACAGAAAAAAGAACTTGGCACCAAATTAAGATTGAGTAGAATTTGAGTGTATGGCAATTGGCAATATGTCACACAGTCAATGGTTGTAATATAGAGTAATCAGGCGGTTCGTAATAAGTCTTTATGACACTACATAAAGGTCAATTTACTTGTTGTGTTTTTAAAATTCCCTGTGGTTAAAAAAGCAACTATTTGACGGTTCCATAAGACCTGTCTTTTGAAAAAAAACCACAACCGTTTATTTGTTATGTATGTATGTGTTATTTAAGCATTCTCAGAAAATTATTAACATGTTGGCAGTTACAGCTCAATATACATTTTAGTTTTTTAACAGATTATTTCAAATAGCTTTGATACTAAGATATTTATAAAATACTAAAACTAATGCAATAAATGGTAAGACTTGTTTTACATACCTATTAATTTTATATCCGTCATTATATTTAATAATTCAATTAGCATCTCAATATTATTTTTTAATTCTATATTAGTAGTAAATGGTTGTTGTCAATCACAACAGATTAGAGATTCTTTATAAAATATAATCAATCAATTTCAGGATAAGATATTGCTTTAAGATATCCATATTTTTTCGGCACTTTTATGTAAATAAATTTACATTTGTACATAAAAATGACAGCAATTGATTTTAAATCGTAACAATTCTATATTTGTTGTTATAATATTTTAAAGCCAAAATTGTAAAAATAATCGTTTAAGTTAAATTCCACAATTCTTTTTTTACCCTTTTGATAATATGTAGTATCTAAATTTACTTTTTCTTTTTCGATTCTTTATCCCTTGAAATCTCTTTGTACAAAAATGAAAAGTACAATTTTATAAAGTATCGACGTGAATTGTGTATCTTTATATGACCTTACCATAATTATTTAAACCAAGTTTTATAAAAGATCTTCTTATGTATAAAATGAAGTAATTTACATTAAATTGTCAAGTTTATATACTTAAGTAGTAGATAAAAAGCAAATGTTTTATTTGTAAGTAATCATTCTGTATATGGGAGCAGGTGATTTTAAATAAATTATAAGAAGTACAATTGTGTTTCTATCATAATATCCTAAGTATTCTTAGTACTTTAAGATTATCCTGATCCAAAACATTAGCAATAGACCTCATACGCGCTTATCATATATTCGATTTATAAACCTGCTTCCATTTGCATGTCGCTCTCCCCGCATCCACTTTCATGCTTCTGTTTTCTTGCACCGCTTGCTAATGCATGTTTTTTTACAGCACCATAGATAACGCAAGAATTTGCAATTCTCCCGACAATCCTTCGCTTTACTCTGAAGATACCACCCAAGGCTACGTAGATTCAGACTGTAGTCCCATTGTGTGTTTTAGAAAGAAACGAAGATGTAGTATTAGCGATCGTAAACAATTTAGCCGCATTCGTAAAAAATCTATTGCTCGCTTACATGACGATGCCACAAGTGAATCGAGCAATTCCTTCGTAACTGCTCCTTTAAAATCGCGTACGTTTACAAATTTGAGCGTCAGTAGTCACATTTATAGAACAGAATCTTACCAAATGCTTGTGCCTCAAACGAAAAATTCAACAAAACCCTTAGAAAAAATTGACGAATGTAGTCAAAACATAAGTGAAACTGATATCTGTCATCCGAATACAAATGATGCAATCACTGGAAATAACAATAATGAGACTTTAAAAAATTTGAACGAAATTGTAGAAAATGAATCTAGCAGCATGTCACTCCCAACCTCGCCTGTATTATCGATTGTAGAAAATATATCTGTTAATAAAAGTTTACTCAGTAGTATCGACGAACATTCTTTAAATGTCGCAGGTAATGAAAAAATAACCCTCAATGAACTAATGTCGCCTGATGCAGTCGACGTATCTATGCCTCTAATGGAACGAAACTATACTGTTGAGAAAAAGGGAGAAGATGGTTCTCAATACCATTATACTATAAATCCAAAAAACCCATTGGTCACCGATTCCTTTCTTAACAAAGTATGCACCGTTAAAATTCATGATATAACCTTGTCAGATTCCTTAAGTACCAAACTTCGAAATTTATTAATAGAAAGCGCAAAAAAATTAGGCAAACAAACTCAATCAGTAAATGAAAATGATGTGGTTAAAACTGTAGAGAATGATGCTGACCCAATAGATAAATCAAAAAGAGGGAAAACTAAGAAACGATCATCGACTCCTCGTAAGAAGAAAACTATTTCCAAAACAAAAGCTCCTAACTGTGAGCCATTTGTTGAAGAAGAACATACAGAAATGTGCGCCCAAGCTGGCAGAAAATCTTGTCCCCCACTTATTAATATTTTTCAAGACGTTGATATGAAACAAGTTGAATCAGTAGAAGACACTCCGATCACTGCTAACGCCAACATAAAAAAAGATAGAAAAAAGAAGGATGTTATAAAAGTTAAAATCTCTAGACCTAAAAGAAAAACGGATATAGGGTGTGAAGAGTCACCCAATAATAATGCAAATATACCGAACAAGAACACCATAAATGATGCCGAGTCTGGTATTTTTCTGGGTATTAACGACAGTGTGGATCTCATACACAATCATTCAGAAACTTGCCTCCAGACTCACGATTGTATAATCGATAATAGTGTGGAAATTGTACAAAATTCTAAATCCATTTTGTCAATTGATTCGAGCAGCATTCAATCTGAGAGGGAGAATTGCGTGTCTAAAATAGATGGTGAAATAGCTTTGGAGTTATTGGGGTCTAATGCTCAAGATGGCACCCATTTATTCAAAGGTAAAATTCTTTTCTAGACATATATCTGGTACAGCAATACAATTTAAGAGTTTCTCTTTGGTGTTGGTCATCTTAGGTTCGATTCCCGAGATATTGAGTTAGGTAAATCTTAAATAGGAGTTAAGGTAGCCAGGAGCCATATCATAAATATTTCCTATGGCTGTGCTTGTTGTGTTTGTTCTCTTAAAAATATACACACATCAAAAAGTTTTAAAAAACAGTATTTTTTATATTTCAGATATAGATCCTTCTAAATCAAACAAAGCCGCAACAACAGAGAGTATCCAAAATACGCCCCATGCCAGTACTACCCCGAATAGTCTCATAACTGAAGACCTCTCTGGTGGCCACCCCTCCCCCATTAAAAGCAAGTGGTATTTCCTTTCGGACGAAGAAACTACAAATTGTCTAGATTTAGCCGACTCTGAACCAATCGACGCGGGTTATGGTGCAAATTTAAATCAAATATTCCCCGTTACTTGTGCGGTCCCAAATTTGTCCACTATAACAGAAATGTCTAAGGATCCTGACGAAAACACTAATACTAAGAAAATAGTTTTTGATGATAACATTAAAAATGAAATTTCCTCGCAAAGCCTTTTTTCTAACCATTAAAGCGTATTACATTTTTATTACCTAAGATATTCTGCTTTACTTAGACTGCGCTGTGCGCAATAAAATGAATTAATAGTCATAGATATACATGTGAAAATAATTATAGTTAATGAAAATAAATAAATGATTGATTATATTGAAATGTGTTTTCTTTAACTCCAGTGCTTATCAATCCAAATTAAACATATATATTTTTGCATATAAGAGAGTGAAAATTATGTTTGTCAATCTAACTGAAATTGATTTATTTGTCAACAATGTCAAAATTATAAATTTTTAGCCGATAATTTATACAAAATTTTCCTGAGTATTAGTATGTACCTTCCTGTAACCACACAACACAAAATATTATTATCATTATATTAACCGACAAAGGCATAGCTAGAAATCAATATGACGCACGCATATTATGCTGATGCTATGAAAAAAACTAAACGGAGGGAAAGAGTATGGTGCCAAGAGCACCTAATGCCGGCGCTGTTGGCTGCCAAAGAAAAGCGCGTTCGAGAGATCGACACCTCCATCGCGATGACCAAAGAATTATTGGATGTGAGTATTCGATTTAGTTCGAAAACAGATAATAAAAAAAAATCATAAAAAAATACAGTAGAATTGAAAGCATGGTTTCACCCGCGTAAGTCCGTATCCCGTAGGAATATCGGAACAAAAAGCCTATACGTACCAAATTTCATAGCAATCGGTTCAGTAGTTTTTGCATGAAAGAGCAAAAAACACACACATGCTTACAAACTTTCTCATTTATAATATTAGTAGGATTAGACACAATGCAATATATATTTACGTAACTAGAGTTTATAGCCTACTCCTCTTTTTATTATTTTAAAAAATCATATAGATATACAACGAACCAGCAGCGAAGCCCAAACCAGTCATACCGCACAGCGTGGTTCCAAGTGATGATATTAATCTAATGAAGCCAATTGAGCCTGAAGTGTTAAACTTGTTGTATGGCAGCACGGAAAAGGGGGCTGCAGAAAGATATCTGCATGCTAGGTATAAGAAAGCCCCAGAAGATAAGTTAGTATCCATTAATGAAATGTAAACTACAATTTCACTAACACAATTTTCTAGGGATAAATCGGAAAACGAATAAAAATTTATTCTTTTCACATACAAAAAATATCACGAAATAAACGTAAGTGATCTAATTATAAATTTAAGGTTCTATTTCCGACTTGCAACCAGCTTTGACTACGGTTGGCAACAAAAACAAAGCAGAATGCGAGCTCGTGACGTGAACCACGGCCGCTGTGCAATTCTGAGAGACACTTTCTACCGCAAGAACAACTTGGCGCCGGACCCGCGGCATTACTCGCAGCCTGCCGGCGGGGAAACTTCTATATGCAGCGAATATTCTTGCAACTTTAACTGACTATTATTATTTGAAATAATATTCGAAATAAAGTACTACTATATTATAGTAAAAAAATGCTATAAATATACCAGTCCAATATCAAAACATACTTCAAAGTTTAATGGAAATGTATATAATTCTTGGCCATAATTATACATAATTCTTGGACTGACACAATTTGCAATAAGTGTAAATGAAGGACATTATTTATAGCAAAAAACATATATTTTATTATTTACAATAATTCAACTTTTATTTACATATTAACAACAGCAAATGTACCTATTCGTAAGGCCACATCACACTGTCTGGAAATAATCGAATAAATTGTATACAAATTACAAGTGTTTATTTTACAACGGTATGATATCGCACGTTTTAATGGACAGATCGATGAATATGGAAGAAACCATCAGTCTCAGATACAAAAACATAACCGCGGAAATAATTAACATCTATTGTGGCGTACCTATATAGAATATAGTAAGCGAATCCGTCCATCAAAACACCAATGAGTGATTACAACTAACAATAATCAACCTGGCGAGTCGCCAACAACATTTCTACTAACAAATAAATATGAGACATCTTTGTTCTTTTATTTCGCATCGATAAATTATTTACAAATATAGTCAGTCCTTTTGGAGAAATCGTCTGTTTGCACGCTACCTAGCCAAATATTGTGCTTCAGTGCATCTCAAGCGCTGCAGCGACCTCTAAACAATAATACTAATGAATATGTATTTTTACAAAAACTTATTTCGGCTATTCTCTCCTATGATATATCTATTATCGCATTCTAAGTGGACAATTTGTAATAAATTATAAAAATCTCGCATATCTACCGATTTTAGAGACGGCTTGAGTGCTTTTTATGATCTTCATGTATTTTATTTATTGATCAGTCCTTTACTATCCTAATATTCAATAAATTGCTCTTATTGCGTCAATTCTTAGGTCCTTTATGTGTATTTCTAACAGATAGGTAATGCTTTTTTAATTGCTTACAATAAATGGAATTACATAAAATTAATTATTAATTGAAATTATTGATTGTGTGCTGACAAAGACTTTCTTCTCAGTGAAGACACAAATCATGAACACGCAAAATTAAGATTCAATAATAAGAACCAGATTTATTTGACTCTAAAGCCTCGTATTCACGGTAAAAATTTGTAGCAGTTGATCAACAAACTTGACGCTCCTCGGACGAGAACATTTCAACTCTGGAACATGCAGTGTAGCCAGCTATACAGCATTCATTGCATTACATGTAGTTTATAGCAACCCCATCAACATGTTGATGTAAATTAAATCTTTACCATGAATATGGGGCTTTACTCTTGACTATGTTGATTATTTAACTGTTAATCGTATTTGAAAGCAATTTATTATTATATATATACTTTTTGAAATAATTTATTAAAAATCTCTAATAATAAATTATACATCTAAAAATAACTTTTTTATTAAATAATAAGTTTTAATCTAGACCGAGCAATATTAAATAAATTAAACATATTTTGTTTTGTTGAAACTGCATAAGAACATTGAACATTTTATGCACATGCAATTCTGAAAATTACAGCAATAATAATTAAATGTTAAAAAAAAGATATTGCTTGCTGTTCATGAAGGTGTGTTAAAAACTTATTAAATTATGATAGATGGGAAATTATTATTTGTAAAATCTTCAAATATATATTTAAAAGTTCTATTGAATTTTTGAGGGTTTTTGAAATGTCTTCATAATAAATAATTCTTAACTTCGATTTTATGATATGAAGTAATGGTTTAAATACCTCCACGTATGATACGCCAATTTCCCCATTCACACCAATGCCCACACCATTACTGTTATATTGCATACATATTATCACAAAATCAGTCTGCATAAACATTTTTGTACTGTTTGCATCTAATCTATATCAAATATATTGTTTGATTATTGTAATACATTTTTGCCGTGCTCAGATTTTCTTAATAAATATGAAAAAATAAATATTTTTAACACAAAAGTCCAATAAGGCAATATGCACTTTCAATTTGTGATTTGTCTATTTTCAATTTAACAATAATGATTTATGAACAAACACAACAACATAAACTTACACCTCAGATTCTCAGAACATGTAGCTCAGATTTAAACAATAAAATGGATTGAGTTTGGAAGAAATGATAGATGTGTTAGCACATTGTTAGAAGTCTTCATTTATTTCTAGAATTGCCATACTGGACAAGAATTGTGTTAGGTAGAAGTCCATACTAGCTTCAAATGCAAAATATGTAGAGTAGGCGAGGATAAGAAAACTGTCACTGATAAGGATATTATATGTTGCAACAGTTGAGATTGGGGCACAGAAAGTGGCAATTGCTTTGTTTTATTGGGTCTACATGGAATAGAGAATGCGTTGGCGCAGTTGAACACTGGGCACTAATAACATGGGTGGATTCGGTGACACAGGACAGGAACATGCTCAGCTTTACTGGGTCTAATTACTGAAGGTAAATTGACTCCATGTATACAGTAGTACGCCGAAATTAAGGGTCTTCAAATAGCTATAGACTAATAATGATTCTCTAATTCCACGCAGCTTCATGAGCTTGATCATCATCACTTAATGACCTTCATGTAGCTGCAATACCATGAAGGTGAAGCGAAACTGTACTGTAGCCTCACTTGACACTACTATATGTACCTGCACCATACACATTCAAAAGCCTTATGGGTGCGCGACATTGAGCACGGCGGCGGGCGCTGTGGGGACGCGAATAATGAATACTTGTGTAGTACTTGTATACTCCGTGTAGCTACATTATTGCAGCGAGGTGACTCTATATAACGATACCAGCCCTAGTATGCGATACGCAGGACGCGGGTGGGGCGAGGGCTGGCACGGCGGGAGGTGTGGTAAGCGAAGACGTCGCACAACCGGTCCGTGTACTGTACTTCATGTAGTTTCACTTTCGTGGCGAGGTGACACATAACTGCACTTTCACTATCACTTTCAGCAGCCCTACGTGTGCGAGACGCCGGGCGCGGGCGGCGCGGGCGCGGGCGCGGCGGGGGGCGCGGGCAGCGCGGGCGGCGCGCCGCTGGTCCAGTGCACGAGCGCGTGCTGCGGCAGCTGCGTCGCCTGGAAGTGGTCCTTGAGCAGCGCCTGCGAGAAGTTGCAGTGCATCTGGTACGCCTCGTTCTCACGCTCCGTATCGCCCGCTAATCGGTACAGGTCTGAAATGCAATATCATTTTTTAAGTTAGATTAAATGTATTGTTGCATTACGAAGAGCATAAATACTATTCTATATGAAAACTTTTTAAGTTAGGTTTAAGTAAGACTCATAAGTAAGATCATACTTAGTAATGACAAATATCAACAAAGTAGGCATAATAATAAAACTAGTCCTACCAGAAAACATATGTTACTATGTGTATTATAGATTGTTATTAAACTGGTATGATTTCTTTGTAAATCTATAATGAAACTAATCACAGCCTACTCAATAATATGGGTAACAAGATGACCTTTCAAAATAGCGGATGCCCACAATTGCACATGAACGTCGGGTATCTTGCTCGCGAGCTGCATGGCCGGCGTCACCATATTCATGCTCTCGCGCGAGTTGTTGATCGACAGGAAGATGTGGCCCAGTAGCACGAGCGAGCACGACGTTAGCCTGTTGAGGTCTTCCGCGTTTGCCATCTTTAGGGTTTCTCTTAAATACCGTCTGGAAATTGAAAAATATTCATATTAAACTTAAGCTATGCGTTTATGTTATTAATGTTACAAACACAATTATTTACTAGCTTTTCGGCCGCGGCTTCGCCCGCATAGTCAAGAGAGACAGTCCCGAGGATTTAACCGCATTCCCATTTATGCGGGATTTTTAGGATAAAAAGTATCCTGTCCTTTCTTAGGTCTCAAACTATCTCTGCAGTCAATTTCATTCAAACCGGTTCAACAATCAAGAAGAGACATCAGAGTCATTTCCGCATAAAATATAAGATACGGTAGGAATTTTCGGTGTGGTCCTTCGAGCCGGAAAATGTATAAAAAATATATATTTTTTTTATTGACTTTTAGTTAGGAAATTCTGAAAAATCATCATTTATATTTTTGTATTTCAACCTAATAATTGTAAAAATAAAAATGTACACATACTTTGCTTCATTATACCGCGCTTGGAAAAAGGCCTGAAGGCCCAACACGTAGTATGAAGCGGCGCGCAAACCATGCGCGTACGCAGGTAACGCCTCAGGTCGTACCTATATTTTTTAAATAGATTAAGATACTTTTAAGAGCGACGAAACATCTTCGCGATATAAACATTACTTCGGGAAGATATGAGCATTATTGTCTAGTCCTTACAATAACTTTAATTTAAGTTTTAAAAGTGATTAAGAGTGGAGTTAGTAAGTTAAGTGGTTTTTAATTGATTTGAAACAATAAGGATTGTTACGACAACATGAATAAACCACCAATGTTTGAGACATACAAAAAAACGTAAAATACCTGTTCCATAATTTGAGCTAAGTCATTATCTCTTCGTCCTCTTAAATATACAATTGCTAGATTCAGTTTTGCAAACATCCATAGATCTCTCTCTTGTGACATCTGAAATAAAAAATTTACCATTAATAATTTTTAGTTACCTTCAAAATATAATTTCATTTGATTATGTAAGTTTATAGTTTATTAGTGGTCAAACGTCGCGATGTAAAATCATAAGATAAGAGGTATAATGCACTCACATGTATAGCGGTGTGGAACTGCGCCTCGGCAGCCTCCATGCAATTCATGGACATCGCGTACAGGCCCAGCAGGCAGTGCAGCTGAGGGGTGTGCGCCGCTGCGCACTGGGCTGCGGATTTACATACATAACGATATACATATATTGCATAGGTGATATGTAATAGTATTTTAAATTTTATTCAAGTCATGTGACATTTTTCAATTTGTGTGACACTGTTGTTTATAAATCCTTCCTACTAATATTATAAATGCGAAAGTTTGTAAGGATGTATGTCTGTTTGTTGCTCTTTTACGCAAACACTACTGAACCAATTGCAATGAAATTTGGTACGTAGATAGCTGGACAACTGGAATAACATATAGGCAACTTTTTATCCCAATATTCCTACGGGATACGGACTTGCGCGGGTGAAAACGCGGGGCGCAGCTAGTATATTTATAGTTTCTTATTTTCTAGTATTTCATATTTCTTCTTGCACAAATTTTCAATATAAGTAACAATTATCACTGAAAGATAATTGAATATATGGACGGTGTTATTATCAAGTGAATGAGTGAATGGGAAGTATAAACCAATCGAACTCTTAAATAATTATGCGTTTCCATGCATACTGTGTTATGTGTATTGTGTATGTGGGTGGACATCCCAACTAGCGCTGGGGGTGCAGTTAGGAGCGCGTACCGTTGGGCGGGTGGCGCAGCAGGTGCGCAGCGCGCGCGATCTCGTGCAGCGCGTGCGCCTTGCCGCCGGCGACGAGGCGGCACAGCGCCGCGTGCTCCACGAGCGCCACGCGCAGCCGCCACGCGAGCGCCGCGCCGCCGCGCCCCGCGCGCCCCGCCGATTGTCCGCTCGCTATCGAGTTGCTGTCATCGCTCGCTGGAAACAACGACTAAATTAAACAAAAACACGACACTGATCACACAAGTTATTAAGCATAAATTAAAATCTCAGCAATCGCAACTTTAGACAGATCGAGAATATGAGAGAGCACATACAAGTGAGCTTATCGATCTGCGCGAGCGCCTTCTCGGTGTACTTGTGCGCCTTGTCCATGTAGCCGGCCTGCGCCGAGTGCATGACGGTGACGAGGTACACCAGCACGTACAGCTGCTGCCGCGAGAGCCACACGAACGACTCGCCGCCGCTCGCGCCCGCGCCCGCCGCCGCCCCGCCCGCACTTGCGCCGCCGCACACAGCTGCAAACATTTTGTTATTATTTCTTTTTGCACATGTACATCTTATATGGTATATTCTTTATATATCATTTAAATGTGTTTTCAGCTCACTTACACAATTAACAAACATTTGAAATTTAAAAATGTATATGGCAATAAATACATAAAAATCCTAGATAGATATTTATGTGTGGCCTTATACTTGCTTTGTATCATATTATATTTGACGTAATATTTATTATTTTTCACAACGGAAAAAAAATACTTTGGAAGTACATATGTGAACACAATTCATAAGTGATTTACAATTGGCTTACCATCATCATCAGGCCATGTTGGTGCCATAATTGTCTGGATGCTTTGTTGCAATTGCTTTAAACAAGGTTTCACACTCTTCACTTGTCCTGCCATTAAATAGTGGCATACCTGAAGTAATTTTGAATATCATTTATTATTTATTTAGAAATAATGTGTTATATCCTTTGCTATATACCTATCATTTTTCAGTTTACAGGTTTGGTAATGCATTAGGTACATTAAGAGATTTTAGTGAATCAAACAAAATTATATATTTACTTGTAAAACTAGAAAGAACACTTTTAGGTACTCCTTCTGGTGTGGACTGCCAACCCATGATTCAACAAGGTGACCTGCTTGATTTAAAAGTGGCAACACTTCTTGGATCTTCTTGTCTATTAGTAGTAACTGCAAGAAAAAATAGCAATTGTATTAATTTAAATGAATATGAAAACTCATACATGTCAATAATGTATCAGTTTTGAAAAATGGGGGTTAGAAAACAGGCAAAAAGGTAGGTAATAAATTTATTGTTCAACACTGCTCGAAACAGTGAGAGAAAACCTTAACAGGAGAGCTATACCTATCCTTCCCTGCCATGGAAGAGTTGATTATGAAATGTGTATATCTCATCTGACAGTCAAAGGAAACTTTAGGTAGTTAATATCAGTTTTATCCTGAGTATGCACTATGTATATGCATATACATTATAGATGCATGTCATATACATTTTGGAGGATGGAGGAGGTACCACTCCAGAATCTAAACTGGGATCAAATGACAACAATTTGCCATCAAAATCACCCACCAACTTATGAAGAAACAATTCCAAAAAAAATACAATAGAAATGAGAACTTCCTCTTTTTGCAAAAGTCGGATGAAAAATGATTATATTATATCATATTTATATTTAATTGTTTTGATTGATACATCATCAAAATATTCACAAAAAATATTAATTTTATCAGGTTGTAAATGATCTGCATACAAGCTAACATTGAAACATGGGGAATGATAATACATTGTAACTGTTTGAAGAGGCTAATGCTAAAAGAATGCAGGAATGGTCAACTCCCACTTACTTACTACATAAATGAAAACACAATGAGTAACATTCTAATTGAATTGTTGTAATAACTGTACTTAAGTCATTATGATTGAGATGAATGGTCAATTAAAAATGATAATTATGACTCAGTTGTATGCTTTATATTAATTTATCCTCAATATCATCCATTAAACATGGCTTTAGAATGCAAACTTATAGAAGTTGGTTAACAACATACATTTATAAAGTAACAGAGCAATTAGAATAGTTTTTAGGGTACAAAGTAAAGCAGACTCTATAACTAAGATTTTGTTGTCCAACTGTGTGTCTGTCTGTCACCAGGCCTGTACCTTTTGTATAGTTAGACAGTTGAAATATTTCAGAGATTATGTATTTCTATTACTACTATTACAACTAATAATAAAAAATCCAACTTAAGTAATGATCAGCACTGTCATAAAGGGGTGTATTACATTAATATTTACAAAAAAAAGCTAATAGCAGAGATAAAGGCAGATATAGATAGAACTTTCTGCTATTTAATTAATAGGCTATAGTTTAGAACTGGAGTATATATTTCAATTAACAACATTGTCATTATCATGCCCATAAACATTCCCTTAGTAGGGACACATGCCTGATAGAGGAGAATCGAATTATTCAATGTTAAAGTGAAAAAAATTACAAATGCAAAATGATAAAAGGTTTACTCACCATAACCCTACTTAGTAAAAACAGTACCCTTGTATAAGCAGCATTTGATATCTGTGCATAATCTACACCAACACCCAGTAAACTACTTGCTACCTCATACTCTCTCTCAGTAGCATGGATTTGCTGAAATAAACAAAAAAAAAACATCATTGCAAGAATTAATGATTTTGTTAATACCTCTTTACCTCGCTTCCAAATCTTGGAAAATTTATAAATATGTAGTTTGAATAAACAAAATATCTCTGACAGAAAGGAAATATCTTCGAATGTATTATGAATTCTGAAATATCTATTATGTAACAAAACTACTACTTTCATAAATAACATATCTTTTAATGTATACATACACAAGCAAAAAAATTTATTATTGACTTCTACATCACATCTTCTATTCTAACAAATTTACTACTATTTCTCATGTCAAGTTATAGTTATATACAATTATACACAGCATGTTTAATGATGTTGTAAAAACAATTTCAGTTATGGGAATTTTAAAATAGGTTAAAAATTACTTCTACTAAAATTAATGAGGTATATACAATAATAGTTGTATTAAATAAAAAAATATATAAACAAATATAAAACATAAAATTTAAATGATTAATATAAAATCTTATACATACTGCTAGTTGGAATATTAGCCTGCAGTGCCAATATACACTGTGCTGTGACAATTCAATCGCTTTTCGTAATATTGGTTTCGAATGTGTCGGCTGACCCTGCTGTTCAAAAAGATCCGCAAGCACACTGGCGGCTTCAAATTTAACATCGTCAAATCCATTAATGCTCTGCGATAAACACCACTGAAATAAAAACTTATTATGACCCACTTCATATACATTGTTTACATTTTATATTCTACTGGTCACATAAATATTATTGAAAAAAAAATAAATAAATGACAAAAAAAACGATTTCGTATTCACTTAAATTCTCTATCACTGGAAAACTCCGTCATTAATTCAAAATAAACACGGAAAAACTCACACTTTGCTCCAAATGAGTTCTCGCCAAGTCGATGTTTTTAGTGTGTGTCAAAAGGATATTTCCAAGTTGTAAATGTGTTCTGGCTTCAACTCTTTGTGGTGGCTTGAAATTAAATACAGCTTGTAAACATTGAATACAACTTTTTATGTCAGGAGGATTTGATGTGCGGAAATGTTCCGCTAAACCAAGTAAAGAAATATACCAAGCGTCCTGCGTTGACGCCATTTTGACATTTCTGCTTGGAGGGAACGGTGTTGACAACTCCGTAACTTATCACATTTGGATTGCCTGTATAAAAAAAAGAGTAAATAGATTAAAAACATAGTATATGAAATAAACTGAAAAGATGGTGCATACAAAGCTTTGGAATTTTAGAAAATTGTAGATTTTTTCTATACTATTCCATAGAAAACGGAAAACACTTTTGCATTGTCCTAAAACGACTTATCCACAGAACTGTACAAAATATGGTGACTTGTTTAATTACTTAACTATATAATATTTGTATTAAATAATTGGGATTTCTTACTTCAGTTTACATGACATCAACTTTCAAATTATGCGCATATTACATTATTCTACATTTATTCGCTTAGTTACAGTTAGGATAGTGTAATCTCATTCTGCGAGTGAGCATCCTAATTTTAAAAGTCAGGGTTTTCTGACTGACTTAATCATTTAGAAGCCTAACTAGAAACGCAATTAGGAAGGTGCAATTGCATTTAGTTACTAAAATCTTGCTTTCTATAAAAAATATACGCAACTTTCATAAATAATGTTTTATTAATTATATCAAATTATATTTTATTATCTGTGCATTACGTTATCACTCATCCGTCATCGACGACATCGAGTTTGACTGACCATTACTTTTTAGTTCTTTTTTGGCGAGCTGTCAGCGTTTATAGAACGTTTAGACGGCGGTTCGCCTTTTTAATCCAAAGTAATCTACTTGGGTTTATTTATTTTCAACTAGGTTGAATAATTACACTATTAAAAAATGCCGCCTAAGTTCGATCCTAACGAAATTAAAATCGGTAAGGTCTTAAATAGTGCTGAAAAGTGAATCATAATATTGGTAGGACTTGTACTTAAGTTTCTATGGTGTTCTTTCAGTTAACTTGAGATGTATCGGAGGAGAAGTAGGTGCCACATCATCTTTGGCTCCTAAAATTGGTCCACTGGGTCTTGTAAGTAATTGTTTTTTCTATCTTGTACATAACCTAGAAATTTCGCGTGGCAGTCATATATCGTGTAAACGTGAATGAGAGGATGTGAAACAATCTAGACAATAATATTGGGCTTAAATTGTTAAACTCTTATTTAACTTCGTCTAGATTGCAATACTTGTTTAATTAAATTTGAAGCATTTAGAGTACCAACGATAGTAGTGCCCGAAGTGATCCTTGCGAGTAGCTTTTATGTGTGATGAATGATCCTGGGGGGTGCCACCCTACCAGGCGCGTCCTTCCGGTTGGCGGATGGAAGGAACCCGCGACTCAGGATTATTTTTTCCCTGTCGCGGCTACTCCGAATGCCCAATAAGGAGTCGCGGACCAGGCCTATATGACTGCTACAATACATTTCTTTTAGATTTGCTAATGTTATTCCTGGTGAGTTGAATGTACTGGAAAGTGCTTGATCATTGATTAGTTAATGGTTGGTCTATAATATATTATAAATGGATTAAAATAATTAACTTTCTTCATGTCTCTTTGTAACATTATACTTTCATAGATTTGAGCATTGCTCAGAAATCAGAATTTGTAGTGATTGAAGCCTTCATTATAACTTTTAACCTATCTGTTATCATAATGGTTCATCATAATTGTTTGTATGATGCAGTCCCCCAAGAAAGTTGGTGATGACATTGCAAAGGCAACTGGAGACTGGAAAGGTCTGAAGATCACAGTCCAGCTTATAGTACAGAACAGACAGGCCCAAATATCTGTTGTTCCGTCTGCAGCTGCCCTCATCATCAGAGCACTAAAAGAGCCACCACGTGACCGCAAGAAGCAAAAGAACAGTGAGTATATACTTGAATAATTTATCTTTACTGTAACTCTGACCATATAATGATAGCTCAGATATTTATAATTGAAAGTTTTCTCAAAAGCAAATATTTCAAATTAATTTAAATGTACTGAATATGTAGAATTGTTAATTGCTTATTGCTTTACCTGCATCCTCTTAAACTTATACTGAAACCATTCTCATGAACCATGTCATCACTTAGTGAAAACAGAATGAAAATTGATGTAGTCGTTTTTGAGTATATCTCAGACAGACATACCACATGACGTTTTATATATGAATTTACATAATAAATTTCACTACATGTCAATCTTTATTATAAAATTCATATTGGATTAAAACAAGCCAATGTTATTTTCATTTATATATATTCTGTATTAAGTTTAAATAAATGGAATGTTTTGCAATAGTATAACATGCTGTAATGCGTACTGATATTTTTAATGGAATAAATGGGGCAATGAGATTTATGTTAATTATTAATTTGTTTTAATAAAAACTTATATCACTTTCTTTCAGTTAAGCACAGTGGTAACATCACATTAGAAGATGTTATTGGTATTGCAAAAATCATGAGGCCAAGGTCCATGGCTCGTTACCTGTCAGGCACAGTGAAGGAAATCCTTGGAACAGCCCAATCTGTTGGCTGCACAGTAGAAGGCAGGCCCCCACATGACCTGATTAATGACATCAACAGTGGGGCTCTTACAATTGATGAATAAATAATAGAGGACTTTTAATGCTGTATTTTTATTTGAAGTTTGCTTCATACATAAAGATAATATTTACATACCATAAATAAAATGCTATTTGCAAAAGCCTTATTATATTGAAATTGTGCATGGCAATGGCAAATGGCTGAAATGATTTCCATGAATCTGCCTACTGGCAGACCTGCTTCACTGAGTTATAAACAATACTTCACCCAAACACCTATTTGACCCAATATTAAATAAAAGTTAACATGGGGTAAGCCAATTTAACATCTATTTCAATAGTCCATTTTACATGCAATGTAATATAATTCAAATATTCCAAAAATTCAAAACACAATGTTTTTAAAATCTAAAAAAACTAACTGATCTGATTAGGATTTTTATTAGTCTACTGGGAACCGAATCCAGGACTCGATAATTATGCCACAATACACTAGCTGTTCGCCTGTGGCACATTTATAGCCTATGACACTAGGTCAAATTGCAGATGTCTAATGGTGAAAGAATTTTGGAAATTGGTCCAGTAGTTTTTTGAGTTAATGTAATGACAAACAAACAAACAAATACAAATTCTTTATCTTTTCGTAGAAGTGTAGATATACCTACTAGGTTATAATTATGCTTACTAACAGAAAAGAAAATAGAATTTAATTCTAAAGAATCCTTGGAAATTATGGCATGGATACACGAGTCCACAGCGCCAACTTAATCTGTGGAACCAGTACGTGTTGGTGTGAAGTTTTCACAGTTACTTTGGAAGTCGGCAGAAAGTTACGAACATATTACTTTGGGCAACCTGCTGCAGTGTATAGACGAATGTTTAACTATTTTGGAGTATAAACTTATGTACTAACATTTGACATATCAGGTTTCACTACCATTTATAAATTTAAATCAAATTTGTATATCAATGTTTTATCTGTTTATTAAATGTTTGCTTTCAAATGACGAAACCTAAGTCGGCTTATTTTGTAAGTTACTAGCCATGAAGCTCGAGTACAAAGGTATCGATTTCACCTTCCCGAGTTTTGGAAACATTACAGCACAGCAATATAATATTATACACACTAGTCGGGTAATGGTGAATTTCATTTTTTTTGGCAACCTTCCGTCTTATTCATGCGATACTATGCGCTATGCACTATGCAGAATATGATTTGTGAAATTCAAACATTCTTATATTTCACTAGCTACGCCCCGCGGTTTCACCCGAGTAAGTCTGTATCCCGCAGCAATATCGGGATAATAAATTCTCTATGTGGTATTCCAGTTGTCCAGCTATCTACGTACCAAATTTCATTGCAATCGGTTCAGTACTTATTGCGTGAAAGAGTAACAAACATACACCACAAATCTCAATCCTCACAAACTTTCGCATTTATCATCTTAGTAGGAAGGATAGTAAGATTTTATTAGCTGAGGGCGCAATATAGTTTTTTCCCGCAAGTGATTAGCTTCTATACCCGCAAAACGGCCTGAGATTCACACAGTTGTAAATTTGTGTGCCGTCATGTAGGTAAGTTCTATGAGAAGCTAAGTTGGGCGTGGTTTCGCGGTGTTTACCCGCAAGCATTTTGTAATAATCCACGGTTTAAAATCAGTCGTGTAACGTGTTAAAACCGACAGTTAGGCTTCTTGCACACGTTTGCTTGAAGCACAAAAAATGCGGCTTAGGTCCTAGGCCTATGTCTTCACTCACTTCACGACTTCAACACATATGACTATTAAATCTTTTATCCTTTTACTAAAATTTTTGTATCTTCTATTTGTTATTACCTTATCCATTCACATTCGCGCCTTTATATTATAGAGGTAATATTAGAAGTACTCTGTTATTTTTAATCTATTATGTCTGACAATGACAATCGTATCTGTGTTCTGTACTGTTTGCCTAATGTCAGTTTTAATTTCATCAGTGAGTGGTGACAAATTGAGATTTTAGATTATTAATTGTTAAATTTGTTACTTTGTTGGGTGCGTGCTGCATATCTTTTGATTAAAGTAAGATGGCTAACGATGAAAATGTGTTAAAACAATGTTTGTCAAAATATAAATATCGGGACTATACCTCCAAAGAGGTCAGTAGTTTGTTACACTTGTATCGAAGCTTGACTTTTAGATTAGAAGCTTTTGTTTTTAATAACGGAGCACGAAAGGATTTACTGAATCTCGAAGGTACTATTCCTGTGAATTACAAAGGTGCATATTACAACATACCAGTGTGCATTTGGCTCATGGACACTCATCCTCAAAATGCTCCATTGTGCTTTGTAAAGCCTACTCCAGATATGTCGATAAAAGTATCAAAATATGTTGATAGCAATGGAAAAGTTTATTTGCCATATTTGCACGAGTGGAATCCAAATGGCTCTACATTGCAGAATCTTGTTCAGTGTATGATTGCTGCCTTTGGTGAATTACCACCGGTATATTCTAAGCCACGTAATGAAGTGCGTGCACCATATCCCGCTGGTGCATTTATGCCGCAACCTTATCCCCATCCTCAAGTACAGGTTCACCCACAGCCACCATATCCTTCATTTACTCCATATCCTGCAGCATCTAACTTGCCTTACCCTGGCTATGGTACTCCATACCCAGGTCCACCCACTAGTGTTAATGGGACTCCCTACCCAGCAGCTAATACTACACCGTATCCTCCCTCTACAAGCTATGGGCCAAGTCCAGATGTTGCTGGTGGTACTATTACAGAAGAACACATAAAAGCCTCCTTGCTATCAGCTGTTGAAGATAAACTTAGGAGGAGGCTAAAGGAGCAATCTCAACAATCCCAAGCTGAACTGGAGACCTTGCGCCGAACTCAACAAGAGTTACGTGAAGGCAAAACAAGGCTGGAAGACATACTAGCTAGATTGCAGAGGGAGAGGGCAGATTTAGATAAGAATGTTGCTGTTCTGCAAGAAAAGGAGAAAGAGTTATTATCTGCTGTAGAGAGATTGGGAGAGCAAGAAGGTGTAGATGTGGATGAAGCAGTTGTAACAACAGCTCCTTTATATACACAGCTATTAAACGCATTTGCTGAAGAAGCCACACTGGAAGATGCTATATATTATATGGGGGAAGCTTTACGTAAAGAAGTTATTGACTTGGACACATTTTTAAAACAAGTACGAACATTGGCCCGTCGACAATTCACTTTGAGGGCATTGATGCATAAATGCAGGCAAAAGGCCCAACTAGCTTGCTAATGGTAAACAAATACCAACAAAAGATATAGATGTTTGTGAGATATACTGTTCTATCTCAAATGATATATTTAAATGATTATATTTCATAGAATTCTCATGATAAGCTGGGCTTGTATTTTATGTTATTTGTAAAGATTATAGTTTTATATTTTAATCAGTTATATATCAAATGGCAGTTTGCCTTTGAATAATTATGCATGTGCATTGTCTGCATATAGATAATTTATGTTTAAAGCTTATGTTAATTCACTTCAATTTAGAAATAGTAAAATCAACATTTCATTAAAATTTGTATCCATTATGTTTAATTAGCTTTTATATTTATACCCTACCATATCAAAGGGTTGTAGAGTGTCTACACTTTATGATAATGCTACATAAAAATTAGATTTAAAGTAAATGTTACTCAATACTAAATTGTGGATATGAGATTTTGTAATGACTAGACAATAAGACTCAAATGTACACTAAAGGCTGGAAATTGTTGTGGACTGCAGGGCTTTTGTTATCAATAATCATTTTGTATCATATGTGATCACATATTTTCTAGTGTTACTATTAATAAGTTTATAAATACGGCGTTACTTCGCTAAGTTAAAAGATATCTATAAAATATGGCATGTAAAATTTCTTAAATCAAAGGCTTAGTCTTTATATCATTATCTAAGCTTTATAGCCTTGGCCTTAAAGCATCTATACTCCTAATAAGGTTATATTTAGATCTTCATTATAATCTACTTATGTAAAAGTTTATAAACTGCCATGGTAGTGCCTCACTGATGCTAGGGAGATGATGACAATATAATTTATGCAATTGCGATTTTAAATTTGACTAGGGATAAAAATGTGAGTAAAACTTTTATACAAAATTTAAGATAGGTATCAAACATCAAATTCCAATGAAATTTATTAACTTTATCTATTTGCTATATTCCATCCATCCATCATTCCATCGATTTTCTTTAGGGACAAGTAGGTGATCAGCCTTCTGTGTCCTGCCAGACCGAGACATTTTTTTGGACCGATTTTAAAAATTCTTTCACCATTAGAAAGCTACAACTTCGCTGAGTGACATAGGCTATACATGTACCACGGGCGAAACCGGAGCGAAATGCTAGTAATTGATATAATTATACAATTGCCATCAACTCCCTGGCTTGTGTTACATTGACTCAAAATTGCCCATAGCCCAAAATTGCCCACGTACTGCCTCCAAAACATATGCATTGAAATGAACTTACAGAATCGATAACATTTAATTTAGAAATTTTATTCTGTCCTGATAACGATTATTTAATTTATTTAATTGAAATCGTGCTATTTCAAAAAGTTGAAGCCTTTCTTAATTTGTGTCTATACATTGTTTTGGGTACATATTTTTGCAATGAAAATTAAAGATATGCACCAGTGTTTTGTATTATAGGTGTGTTAAAATTTGATACAAAATTTGGCACGCAACACCATTACAAACATAATAAGAACACTTGTAGCCTTTCCTGTAAGAAAATACTGTGTCCAAATATTGATAACAATAATGAATTAATAGAAATGACAAAATTGTCTGAGTAATCGTGACAAAGATGTAAAATATAATATCTAGATTTAAGTGTGCATATTGGAAGCCAATAGGCAATGTTTTGTCGTAATAAAAATTTAACTAAAAGAGGACCAAACGTGTTTTACTAAGACCTTAACTTTCTTTTTCTTTGATTATTCCTTTCAGAATTTCCTTTTTATTTTGAACGATTTCTTATAAAAAATTTATAGGCACGTAATAATTTACTGACAAGGGACAAGACAAGGATTAGGGGGAAATTGTAGAGCACCCTTTTGTCAAACACTCATGAGATAAATTCGTCAGAAATTCCGTCCATTATAATTATAATATCTAGCATTCTATACTTTGCCATAAACCCCTTTGGGACGTGGGCAAGCCCAGCCTAGCCAGCAAGAAGTAGTAAGCTACTAGGCAGGAATACCTACGTAGTAGCTTACCACTGTAAAAATAATGGTCGACCTTGGGGGGAAAAAAGAATCTCATAATGTTTCTTTTTATAATACAGTATTATATGGCACTAGCAAACCCCGCGAACTCCGTTTCGCCACCAGATGGCTTCGTTTTTCCCGCTTTTCTGTTAAAATTTTTCCGGAATTTTCTTTGCTATAAACCTCACGATGCCCAAGACCTTTCCAACGAATGCAAAACCGTGGAAATCGGTTCGTGCGTTCTGGAGTTATAGCGTCAGGAAGGAAAACCCGACTTATTTTTATATAGTAGAGATCACAGATTTTCTCAATTCAACTTGTACGCAAAAAGTACACATATAATAGTATACACCAACGAGTTGTATGTTAATACGGAATTTGGACTCTAAAGCGCCACGTTGTAATTTCAGTTTTAAAAATGATTCAGGGGATTTAAATTAAAAAGTAACTCAGGCACATGATAAATTTATTGATGTCTCAAAATATAAAAAAACAAGCTTTGCGATAATAAATAAAATGCTTTCGAGGAATGAGTACGTTTGCTGTTAGTTTTTTATTTCTTCTTTCCCTTCTTGGCTGCGGCGGCGGCTTCCAGATCAATCGGCGCAGGTTTAACAAATGGTATCAATTCTTGATACTGCTCCGGCATCCAGGCTTTTATTGCTTCCGGTACCTAAAGAAGTATACATAATGCAATATTTGTTATAGATATTATTATTTCTTTTTAATTAGAATTGCTTCAAACTTGTATGAACTGTTTAGTATATACAATAATTTGTTGCAACATAACATGATAAAAATGTTGTTTGCCTAAAGAGGAACACAGCCTGTACCTATTCTACGCCTTATTCCCTGATTTTTATTTTTTAGGACGATTATATAATCAGCTATTATATCTTTTTTTTCTTTCTTCGTCGTTAAAAACATACCACAATGTAAATAAATATTAATTATTAATGTTTTACCAAAATGCCGTCATCAGTTTGGTGCACTTCAAGCAGTGCGCAGATGACGCGCGTGGTGGCGCACATGGTCGCGTTCAGCATGTGCACATATTCTGTGGCTGCGTTCATTTTTTTCGTTTGTCCATATCTGTAATAAATAAAGATTTATATTCACGTATGGAGTTAGGGCAACCTCAATGGGTTAACCAGCGATATATTTCTGTTTATCACTTGGAAATAAATAATTTATTTTCATGCCATCATAGACAAAGTGGGTCATCTGATGGTAAACCCTACCACCATCTAATGGATGGCCGAATTTAAATGGTAAACTATAAATTTATATAAAGAAATTAAAACAAGCTTTTAAACTACAAAATTGGCCTATTATAAATTACAATAAACATATAATTGCTTACCGAACAAGCAGCCTTCTAGCTTGGTACTCCAGACAATTACTGCAAGACACCAACTCCCTGAAGGCTGCGGAACCTGGGAACCAAGCCTCGAGGTCCAGCTTCTTAGCAGCTGCATGATTGAGAGCACCAGACACAATGTTCACAACCCTATATGGTATACCCAAGGTCTTGTAGAAGTTCTCAGCATTGGTGATCATCTCTTCCATCATCTCCCATGATTTGTTGTCATGTGGCGATGTTAGAACAAATTGTTCCACCTATAAAAGTGATGAACAATTATAACATTGGGAAATATATGCATTAGTAGATTTATAAGATCAAATTGATTAATGACGTCGTTTAAATATATAATAAGAGATATCAATAAATAAAATAAATATGGTTTTTTCATTACAATTTTTATTAATTACCTTTTCAAATTGATGTACTCTAAAAATACCGCGCGTATCGCGACCATGAGAACCTGCCTCTTGTCTGAAGCAAGTTGATAGACCAGCATACCTGTGAAAATAAAAAATTAATGAAATGAAATCCTATTAATTTTTTATGATTTTTAACATTTTTATTGTATAATGTAGTATAATAGTAAAATAAATAATTGAAAGCATTAAAAGAGAATACCGTAATTTCATTGCTGAATAGGAGATAATTGTATCATTTATTTGTTGAAAGGTTACTTTGACCACTTACTTATTTAATTATTGTTGTCATATGACACAAATATGGCAAGTGCCAATATTCACAAAAAATATGAATGAGACATGCAAAATATCTTATGTTGTTTAGTAAATTCATCAAACACAATATACTTGATGGGTAAAGCTGATTCTGGAAGCCACTCATCTCTATGATATGCAGCGATGGGTTGTTCTGATGTGGCAATGAGATATTTTTCATCTACAGTATTGTCTCCTTTGTTCTCTGAACCTTTTCCAATGACCTTATACAATTCCTCATCAAATTGAGCTAGTTGAGCTACTTCTTGCATCACCTGATAATAAAACATTATATATTTAAGGTTCTGTCTAAAGAAAAATATTGGTTATTATATGGATAAATCTATTAAATATTTTCTGCTGATAATATATGTGCTCACCTCTTTTCTCATAAAAAAGGGTGTGTATAATGGAGTATATCCACATTTCAACAGCATTCTAAGAGAGAGCTGTACTAAAGCCTGCTCTAGGAATACTGCAGGACCCTTAAGATAGTACCCCCTTCCACCAGATACTGCTGCTCCCCTCTCTCCATCCATGCCTGAAATAACCCCATTAATCAAATATGTAAAAATTTCAATAGGACTTAAATATATAGTAGAAATATGGCACTTGTGGGTGTTTTTTTTATTACAATACAAAACATGATCATGCACAATAAAAGAATTTCCACAATAATTTTTACATATTCTGTTAATATAATTATTGCATACTTTTTTTTACGAGAAATTAAGGGTTATAAAAAACAAATTGGTTATCTTGTAACTATTAAAATAATCTATGAATCATAATTTTGAATAGAATGAGATCACTGTATGTACAGATTTTGGTGAATTAGTAAGTAATAATTATCTTTAAAATACTGAATTCTTGAAATAAGAACAGCAGCTATATGCGTGAGCATGTAAATTTTACAAATTTTAATTTTTATTTACACAACTGTTTTCATACTGTTTTGTGTACATTCTTACAAAAAATTCAAGAACATTAT
>NC_052115.1:2149270-2157504 GCF_012273895.1 Zerene cesonia | reverse complement strand
TTATTATTTATTTAAGTAAAAAAACAAATAAAGGAATTTTTTAAATTACCTTCCAAGATGGAAGAACATTTTTAAACACACATGTATTAGCTTTACCTTGTTTGTATGTAAGCATCTCCTACATACTTGATTTTGACTGATTTAATTCTAACCTTCTATTTAATGAGAATTTCAAGGGTGAAATATTTTCTAGTTTTTTTTTAACTATATTTATTTAATTGGATTCCAAAGGATCCATATATTGGCCATGAAATTATTAAAAAATTTAACATATAAATTGATGAGATCTTACCATCAATCATACAAATAAGATCTACATGGGAGTATTTCTTCTTCATGGTACAATCACCATATGTCCTTTCCACAGCATTATTGTCTTCATTATCATCAACTGGTACAGATGCATGTAGATGGTTACCAACCTCACGTAGAGCTGATGAACGAGTTTTTTCTGCTGTTACTAGGCTTTGCTCATTCTTTGTTATTGCTTCATCAATAAGTACTCTAACCTATGTATAAAAATAAGCATACAATATTTACTGCACATATTCAAGACAATATTATAAAGGCTTTTGATCTATCCTAGTATATTATTTTGAGATATGAAAGTATTAATATTATGAGCATTGTACAGTTTTAATTGTTAAAAAAATTATTTAACATTTCCATATGGTAGATGTTGGTATTACACCATTGGACAAATGTAAATAAAAAATGGGTACTATGAAGTCTGCCCAAAGTAAATGATGATGTTACCTTTTTTATTTGATTCACAGTGAGTGGTTTCAATTGTTCGCTTGTGAGATTTATTAGGTTATCAGCCACTTCAGAAGGCACTGCGTCGTCTTCAGGACCAACCGGTTCCTTATTTTTCATTTTAAGCCCAATTTCTTTGCTGCACACATTTTTGAGTTTATTAAAATTATCCGCATCGTGCCTCAATTTTCTCCAGAGAGTATCTTGTTCAACCACAGTATCCACTAGTGCCACATCTTTAAAACGTTTTCGTTGGTTCTCGCGAATTTTATCTGGGTCTCCATCTTTGTCTGCCCTGAATAGATCTAGGTCTAAAACCATTTCGATTTAATTGATTATAGGCCGGTTAAACTAAAGGATTTAATTCAATAGTTTGAGAAAGATGACGAAAGTGCCGCATCCACATGCGACACGATCTCAAATCGTCAAGGTGAAAGTGACAAGCACAATGACTTATAAGTGACAAATGACAAGCATTTGGCAAGAGTTGAAACGTGGAATTAAAGTGAAACGAAACGTGAACACTAACAAGACACAGACCCACAAGTGTGGGACTAGTATACCCGTATTATTATACTGCTTTTTGGACTGGTGACAAGAACAATCATTCAGTCATTGTACGAATGTTTTCACGCAAGTGAGTGACCCGACATGGAAAAAGCATTTCTATATGTTGTCCTACCCACGTGGGTTTTCGAATTCATGCTTATATGATTGTTCGGTAAGGCCAACCATTTGAATAGTATCTACTACTAATATTATAAATGCGAAAGTTTGTTACGATGTATGTGTGTTTGTTGCTCTTTCATGCAAACCGAACCGATTGCAATGAAATTTGGTATGTAGACAACTGGAATAACATATAGGCTACTTTTTATCCCGATATTCCGCGCGTGAAGCCGCGGGGCGCAGCTAGTAGTATCTATGTTTGAAAATTACCTAAAATTTAAAACTTTATTTGATTTTTTCTGGTATGTGGACCCGCTATTACGAAAATGCACCAATCACCATCGTCACCGGTCTCAGTTACGTCTGTCATTTAATAATTTTTGTTGTCATGTTGTCACTTGTCAATTTTGTCGGTGTTTCGTCTCGGTGAAATATATCGTATTTCTTGATTGTTTTGTATATTATGTGGTTCTTATTAGAAACTGATTCTTAGTGAAAGCAGATAATTTTGATTATTTAGCAACAACTGTGAGTTTTTCCGTGCCTAATTTATATGACATTTAGTGCAATAAGATTTGTTTACACGTCTTCAACAGTTTACAGTGCAATATGTATTTACAGAGGGGAGGATACAATCTGACATATATTGGGAAAGATTTCTTTGTTTTGTTTTGGACATAAATTATTTTCCCATTATTAAATAAAGAAAGTAAAACTTACCTTCATTAAATATATACCATAATTTATATTCGTCTCGCGTCCCTCTTATTAGTACAAATGTTAGTTAAGATTCCCTACTACTAACAGGAAAATAGTATAATAAATAAAACATTTAAATTGTATAACAAATTAAATATTGATTCTTATCTATTTTATAGAAAATGCAAAGATGATTCCACTTAAAGATAATCAAGATGTGGCATCTTTTCTTGTCACCAAGCATTCATGGAAAGGGAAGTATAAAAGGGTTTTTTCAATTGGGACTCATGGCATCACAACATACAATCCTGACCGTTTGGAGGTAACCAACAAGTGGCTGTACTCAGATGTAATAACTATATCATCAGCTAAGCATTCAAACTCAGCAGCCAACCATGACTTCACCCTTGTGATGAAAAAGGACAAAAAAGTTGATTCTATGAAGTTTTCCTCGGAACACAAGTGTCTGATTCTTACAGAGGCATTCAAATACAGGCATTTATTTGCTGAAAAACCAAAGGATATTTATGTGAGTATATATTGATTAGATATCAAATATTTCAATTAATTATATTCTTCTCTATTATATATATATATATTGACAGACTAAATACAAAATGTTTTTCAAATTAGTGTAGGCATTTCTGCACTGACAATAATGGGATATTTTTAATTGTGTTTGACATAACAACAATTTTCTTACAGAGATATCAAGCTTACAAGCACCATTGGAGCGGCACTCGCCTTCCAGTAGTCTTAGAAGTGGGACCATGCTCTTTGGAACAATTGGATCCAGCCACACATACAATACTGGCTAATTACCCATATAATGATATACAAGGCTTACTCCCAGTGCGAGATGTACCAGGCGGTTTTGTGATAGCTCTGGGTGGATATAGTCGGCTACACATGTTCTCTAATGCAATGGACCATCAAGGGATCATAAATAAAATGCTGGAAATGGCAAACCTAACACTTAACATCACAATTAAAGTTCTAACGGCAACAATAACATTGGACGATTATCATAATCAACGGTTTGGGAAGTATAGGTGTGTTTCTACTTGATTTTTTTTTGTTTGTTTTGTAGGATGGACCCAAATAAATAATTTTTACCTACAGTGGCCAATCTACGTAGAAAATTATACTTTAAGAATATATAGCTTAAGCAATAAAATTGTGAAGTTTTTCCATTCTAAAGTTTTAATAATAGTAATATTTTAGGTCAATCTGTTTAAAAATATTGTACAAACATGTTACTTATTTTTGTAATAAAGGATGATATAGTAGGCTATGATTCATGTGACCTTTTATAGAGTTTATCTATGCCTATAATTATCATATTAACATGTGTCCAAAATGTAGAGTACAAAGATAAAGAATTTCTATTTGTTTTTGTTTTAACTAGTTGAGACCTGTAGGTTCACTTGCACTTTTACATTTAATCTGTTTTTTTTTTACTTAAGATTCTAACATGATTATGTCAGTCTCTATCATAAAATATTGGTTTATCTATATTAAAGTTCCATTAGAGGTGTAATGAAGCTCTTTTACCTATCCGCTATTATTCACCAGATATCTCAACTTATTCTTTTAATGTATCATTTGTTTATTGCAGTGGGGATCAGCATCAGACTTCATTAAGTGAATTTTTAGTACACAAAGTTAATCCAGCACGTCATATGGAGCCAATGAAACGCACTCTATGTCTCTCAGACACTTGCATACTGGAGAGAGATCCGCAGACATATTCTGTGAGTTTTCAATTTGAGCAAATTTCTTTTAGAAATTTGATATAACATATACATTAATTAAAATCTAAAGACAATTATAGTTGTAATTTATACAAACTCACTCTTTAATTTAGATTTAACACCAAATGCAATGATTTTTTGCAATATGTCAAGTACCGTAATTTGATATTGAATTATTACATTCAACAGTGAATCAGTGCTATATCCTACTAATATCATAAATGCGAAAGTTTGTGAGTATGGATGTGTGTATGTGTATGTATGTTTATTACTATTTCATTCAAAGACTACTCAACTGATTGCAATGAAACTTGGTACGTAGATAGCTGGATATCTGGAAATAACACATAGGCAACTTTTCATCCCAATTTTTCTATGAGATGCAGAATTACGCGGGTGAAACCGCGGGGCGCAGCTAGTATTATACAGATATGTATGTGATGTTCCTTTTTCATTATCAATTAATTGTCTAGGTTGTGTGCCTGCGTCCACTCAGTGATGTGTTCGCATTGGTTCGTGATCCTGATCATCCACAGAAGTTTTCCATAGAATATTTGAATGGACAAGTGAGAACTTATCTTGCTGGAGAGAGGTATGTCATGGTTTATACATTTTTATTACAGGAATATTCATGTACTTGTATATTAGTAGAAATCATGAATAATTCCACCTATCAGTTTATATACTAGTTGTTTTGTCATTTTATTACTACCATATTCTTACCAAATCCTTTTATTTTAACTTTTCATGGATTAGGTTTGCAGAAGTGGACAATGATCATACATTTAAAGATCACTTTAATACCCACTATGGGAAACTATTTCATCTATAAACTTTCCCTTTTATCAGCTTTTGGCGTTCTCTGCTTTCTAAATAATATATATGTTCCTCTGTAAAATATTTATTTTCAACTAATTTCAAAAAAGGTGGAGATTATTAAATCAAATGTATTTTTTGGTGTCTAATTATCTCATAACTTTTCACTGGGTGAACCGATTATTGTGATTGTGTTTTTGAAATCTGGTGCCTACCATGTGGCTATATACATTTTAAATGAAAGTAAATAAACATATAACGATGTCAATGTTCACAATATTTCAGGGACGCGCTACTAGCGTCGCTATTGGACGGCGTGCGGTCGGCCGGCCAGCGCGACGTGCACGTGCGCATGTCTCGCACGCCGCGCGGCTTCCGGCTCGGACCGCTGCACCAGCCTGTCGACGAGGAGACCGAGTCTAACCATCTGCGGTAAGTTGGAGTGATTAAAAAAAAACCAAAAAATTTAAAATGGGGGGGGTGGCCCCCCACTCCCTCTAGCTTTCTATAAGTTTTGCTTTGCTATTGATATTGAGCACTTAGAATTCTTCCTTTAATTAGAGTTCTTTTTTGCGATTAATTTAATGTTAACAACATAAGATTGCGTGGTACAGGTTGTTTCATAACCATAATGATGCCATTTGTATAGTATATTTCTTTACTTTTGTTTATATTTCTGACATTGCATTTTTTAAAGACTATAAAAATATGGAATGCTTTAGGAAATGGTTTCACCATTATGAGTGATGACTTCTTGTGTTTTCAGGTTATTTCAAAACCCAGTGGGCATGACCCGTGTGGAGGTGATAGAAAGATTCAATGCGAATATCGGATACAGTGGCCTCATATACTCCGTCAGTCAGGATGTAAGATAATTTCAATATAATTGTATAATAGCAAACATTTTATTTAATATTAGGATAATTTTATAACTGATATCATTATAAATAATTCATTTACTAAATGATGGTATTGTCGTACTCTAAACAACCAGACTCGCAATTGCCTAATACGCTGCTCGTAAATAGTTGGAGTTGTGTTTTATATATGTCTTTTAATTCAATCAACTGTGTACTTACATACTTATTAATAAAATAATTTAATTTAATATTCTAAATATGCATGCTATGTTTGCTTATATAAGTGTTTGTTACATTGACCGTGTATTATTGTACTTAATTTTTTTTTATAATTATTTATGTAAACGGACATTGGGAAAGCAATAAACAACATATATACGTATACGTCAGTGTAAAATTGTAAAACTAACCCGCGAGATTGACAAACTGACACTTACTTGTAAATACCTATACACATAAACGGGCACCTACCTGAAATACGACACTATCGTTTTTCAGTCTGATACGCTGTATTGTAACAATTTCTAATAAACGCTGTCATTTTGTTACGTTAAATTCAAAGTTTGGATGTAAAACAACTGGACGAAAACTCTGCCTAATAGACGCGTGAGCATAGTTTTGATTGAGACATTTTTGAGCGTGACCATGATTCTAGTTGTGTATTGTACGTCAATGTATTATAGAGAATGATTAAATTCACATAATAGCTGGCAGTTGCAAAAATATGATTGCAATTTGTGTTGTATATCTAATTAATTGCTAATCTTTATATCATTGAATGTTTGGCTTAAAACTGCACTGCTTAAGTTACCACGTGACATGTTAATTTGGGCATGTAAATTTTGTGTTGTTGCCTTGTAGGCTCGTCCCCTGTTGTGGCTGTTTCTTACCTGGGATCTTGTAAGTCCCTTATGTTATTTGTATTTGCAATATGTATTAATAAAACAGGGATTTTGGGAAATACTTTGAATGATGATACGAGAATACGAAATTGCATGCAGTTTTTATTACGTGTCAAATTCATTTTTCATATTGATTTTCATTTAATGTTGGTTTTTTTTATATATATTTTCTGGTTGAATATTACCAATTTTGTTTAATTACAAATGGGTGAAGTCATAAAAAAGTTACATCATTTTACATACCAGTAACCAACTATCACTCATAAGCATGATATTTTAATTTTTAAAAAGTTTCAAAGAAGCTGAAGTCAATTTAATTAACAATTAGTTATTGTACGGGCTAGCCGTACATCTACAGCTCGAAGGACCAAAAAAGAGGATGTATGGGTTGATAATACTTACACTCTTAGTTGATACTGATATTAATCCTTATATATAATATATATCCATAATATATCCATATTGATATATTGATTGAATGTTATAATGATATGATGATAATATTAGGCGCTTGGGGTATATGCGCATATCGCGCATATACCCCAAGCGCCTTAGACAAGCCGCTACTACAGACTGACTTAGTAAATCATATATGAAGACTGTCGTCTAAAGCGCTGAATCAGGATGTGTGACTAGCCCGTACAGTTATTTTTTGTAATGTACTCATAAATCGCATCGCATATTGTAATGTACTTGAGCATAAAAATTAATGAGGGGTCGATGCGGCTTATTATATACTGTATTTGTATTCTTGTATCTATGAAGATACAAACAAAAACTTTATTTGTTTAAGGTCAAATAGGAAAATGCACAAAAGCCGTTAATATTTTTTCTGTTTGCTGATAAATTTGCCTAAAATGTACGATTTTAAATAATTTTTTCTACTATAAGCGGACTCTTACGCAGCGCAGCATTTTACCTGAAATGTTTTTTAAGTATTTTATAGGCTATCTACATATAAGCGATAAAAGCAAGCAATAGATTTATAATTAATAAGTTTAAAAAGTTTAATTCAAATTTAGTGAGCTGTTTCAAAATGTGTACGCAGTTCGCGTGCATATAGCGTACATCTTCTTAAATTTCCATGGTCTCCAATTGTTGTTTTTCGACTTACCCACTCTTAGGTCTGTTCTATTGGCCATGGATGTCACCTAGTCAAAAATTTGTCGGCAGCGTCTGTTCGCGGAGAACAAGGAGAAGCTAATAACGGGCGCGTTGAGTGCGCTCGTGAGCAGTGCGCCGTCGGGCTCGAACCTGACGCCGCGCGAGCTGGAGGCGCAGTTCCACGCGCTGCGCCGCCTGTGCGCCAGCAAAGTGGGCTTCGCTGCTTTCACCGCGCTGCCGGGGTATGCTTGTTTATTATTTGTGTGTGTTCTTACTTTTCATACTAAAGAAATGAGATTGTCTTATACCACTTTCTGTGACTATGTGTAGGATATTATGATATTCTTTTGCTATAATGTAATGTAACCATTACCGTTTCATCGATATAATATTGTAATGATTGAAATATTGTGTCATATTGGTTGAGATTGTGGTTATCACCCCAATGTGTGCCCTTTTGGGCTCATAAAAGCGAAAGAGCAAAAGAAATTTGCTTGCCAAGGCAATCACAGTTGGTCCAGATTTTGGCGTTGCCACTGTATGGAGAATGATGGGGGTTAGAATTCCGCCATTAAATTTTATTTTCCTTAAATTTTCCTATTCATTATTGTCTGATTTTTCTATATACTTACTAGCTGCACCCGGCAAACGCTGTTCTGCCTTACTCTTATCAT
>NC_052115.1:2147200-2148270 GCF_012273895.1 Zerene cesonia | reverse complement strand
TCCGCGAATGGATCGGCTCGGCAGTGGTGTCAGCTCTGCGGCGCGAGTCGGCGGCGTGTTCCCACGCGGCGCTGGAAGCCGTGTGCGCTCTGCTGCAGCCGATGCACGCTGAACCGGACCTGAGACAGGAGCAGCTCAATAAAGCCAGCATGCTTGCGTCTCAGCCGTTCCTGGATGGCCTGCTGACTATGTGGGCGCAGCATATTGTGAGTATCAAAGTATTCAATGATTGAATTTAATTAAATTTAAAAGTGAATAAAAGTGGTGCTAGGCATTGAGTGTTATTATTTTATATTCATTGTAAAATGCAGTTCCATCAATAGGTAAGTACAATATAAAGTATAAATTATTTATTAATATTGTTTCAGATGGCAGGTAGCGGAGCACTTGTCGTAGGCGCCATGTTAGATTTCTTAACGTTCGCGTTGTGCGTGCCCTACAGTGAGACCACAGATGGTAAACAGTTCGATCAACTGTTGGAGATGGTGGCTACCAGAGGGCGTGTAATATTTAGGCTCTTTGAGGTAAGAAGAATTAAATCGATTAATTTGTTTATTATATAGTTACTATATTCACACTCATAATATACACAGGGCCGCACACAAACGTGCACATTACACGCATATGCATTATTTTTAGAAATAATAATTTGTAAAATTAACAAAAAAAATCTATCGACGAAAAATACATAACTGTGTTGTTTAAATCATAATTATTGCCCATATGGTTTTTTTAATCGTCAAAAGAAATGTTTGGAGATTTAATATGATATGTCCCCTTAAAAATGTTTATGGTCCTTCGAGTCCGCTGTAAGTTTGGTTAAAATTTTTATTTAAACCACTAAAAATTCCAATCCAGCACCCGTCCCACGCAATAGTGAAAGGCGCCGGCCTGGTCACCCGCGCGCTGGTCGAGGAGGGCAGCGGGGGGGTGGGCACCAGGATCCAAGGGCTGGCGCTCGCCGAGGCGGCGCTCCCGCGGCACCTGCTGACGGCGCTGTACGAGCCGGCGCGCGCCGGAGCACTGGCGCGCCTGCACCACCGGCACCTCGCGCGGCACCTGGTGGCGCT
>NC_052115.1:2128830-2147190 GCF_012273895.1 Zerene cesonia | reverse complement strand
ACTATACAAGTTTCTCAAATGTAAAAAAATTATAAATCAAGCAATCTTGGTAGAAAAACTATGCAAATATTTCCTATTTGCATTCTGTCTGCTTTAGAAAGCCGAGTCTGCAGCGTCAATTTTATTTATAACAAAACTCGTAAAAGAACACTTATTTTGAAATTATTTCAATTGATGTATTTTTTTAGCCGTCCGGCCTTCTCGCGTTCTTGGAGTCAGCGGAGAGTCCCCCCGCGGCCGCGTTAGAGGAGGAAGCGATACAGGAGCGTGACAACCTGCAACTTGCCCAAGCTGTCACCCGACCGCGACCTAAACACTGGGAGGCTGTGAAATACGTTGAAAAACATT
Source organism: Zerene cesonia (assembly GCF_012273895.1). Classification (NCBI taxonomy): domain Eukaryota; kingdom Metazoa; phylum Arthropoda; class Insecta; order Lepidoptera; family Pieridae; genus Zerene; species Zerene cesonia. The sequence goes on along the minus strand of NC_052115.1, from coordinate 2,146,842 downwards.
TAGAGGTATGTTTTCGTAACAAAGGAAAGTTTAAACGTATATGCACAATCTTGTATTCTTGTTATTGAGCAAATTGAAATAAAAAAATTAATGCTTATATATGCATGTATTGTATGCATATATAAAAAGCATTATTGTTTTATACATATGTGGGCACTCAGAAATAATTTTAGAGATTCGCTCCTTAATAGAGCAAAAATAAAATCGACAAGTTTTTATGAACTTTTGTCGGATACGCTATCCATACAAAGTTGCGGGCAAAAGCGTACCACACTAATCAAGTTTTTATTATGAGCACGTTTTGGTCCTTCGAATACATGTTGGACTCATGCAACCCGCAGCACTACGCGTCGCTGGCGCTGCAGCACTGGGCGCAGCGCGCGCGCGGCGGCGACGCGCGCAAGGAGGCGCAGGCGCGCCCGGTCGTGCTGCGCAGGCGCCGCGAGAGGCTCAAGTCTACGGCTAATTGGCCGCTCTTCTACTATCAGTTCCATCGCGATCATGCGCTGCCCAATCTTATATGGAATCATACGGTAGGTCATTGGTACAAGTGAGTTATAAATGTAAATATGTTTAGTTTTTTAATTATAAGTATTTTCAATTTTCTCATAACATCTTTGATGAATGAATGATATGATATGATGATTTGTGTTTATCGAAATGATATTTTATAGATTTTTTCTTGATTAGCAATTTAATTCCTACATTATTCACTCACTATCATTGACTTAAAAATAAAATACGCTTATTTATACGAGAATCGAGATGTCTGTATGCTATGATGATAGCACACAACATTGTTGCATTAATTTTGTCCATAGATATTTCTATAAAATCTATCCATCTATAAAACACCTCTTCTAGACCAGAGAAGAACTCAGGAACGCCATAGAGAAGGAGCTCCGCGATTTCACAGCAGACAGAGAAGTAGCTGGAAACACGCTCACGTCGTGGAACCATGCAGAATTAGAGGTCCATTACCAGTGCTTGCAGAACGAGGTCAAAATTGGTGATTATTATTTACGAATACTTCTGGAGCAGAAGGATAACGATGATAGTCCTATTCGAAAATCGTAAGTGTTTTTTCATATTAATTATTTCAATTTTTCTTTCACGTCTATCCAAGTTACAGTCCCATACTAATTCTGGAATTCTTTGTTTTTCTTTGTCTTTTTGCGTATGATTTGTAAATTTATCGATCTTTATAAAATTAGCATCCATCGACTGAATTTTTAACCGCATTTCGTGTCACTCCCAATGTATTACTATGTTCTGTTTTAGATATGAGTTTTTCAACGATCTTTATCACCGATTCCTTTCTACTCCAAAAGTTGAAATGAAATGCATGTGCCTGCAAGCGATGACCATTGTTTATGGGAGGTATTACGAGGATATCGGGCCCTTTGCCGATACTAAATACATTGTACAAATGTTAGATAGAGTAAGTTGGCCTTTTTTGACTTTGTAAAAAATTGGTCATAAAAACACATATTTTTTTATGTCATAGTCGACAATGGAGCTGGTGGGTCGCCTGATGGTAAGCGCTACCACCGCCCATGAAGCCCATTTGGAGAGGTGTAAGGTCAATTGTAGACCTTTCGCCTCTACAAATGGATTGCGGACTTTAATTGGGAAGGTTTTAGGAAAGGATTGAGGAGAGGTACAAAGGAAAGGACTGGGAAGGGTAAGGAAAAGGATGTGGACCTCCGGCTCCCCCATTCACCGAAACACAATAGCAAGCTATTATTTCACGCCGGTTTTCTGATACACTAAAATTGTGATACAATTTTACGAGAAAATTTGGTCCTTTGAGTTTGATAAACAGATTTTTTAAATGGATGTTATATGCTTTCTATCGCATTGGTAATTAGAATAAGATAGGAACATTTTTGATAAATAGTTTTTTTAAATTTGCGTGAGGTGTTTATCGTAAAAATTTTTTTTAAATTGACGTATTGTGTTGTGCCTTATAGACATGTGATAGAATGGAGAGAGATAGACTGGTGCAGTTCCTAGCGAAGCTTATACTACACAAGAAGAATGTTAGCGAAATTTTAGAATGGAATGGTATTAGGTAAGTTTTTATTATTTGTTGCAAAATCATATTAAATAACTTTATGACATTTTTAATGGTTATTTATTCTGAATTTTGTCTAGGATTCTAGTGGATCTAATGACGCTAGCGCACTTGCATACGTCACGTGCGATGGTGCCAGCTCAGTCCAATGTGATAGAAGGTCCAGCTGCGAACACGGACGGAGACCGCGAGTGGTACTACAACGTGGAGCAGGGGGACAAAGTGGTCAGGAAAGGCCCTGTTAGTTTTAAACAGGTAAAAAGGAATTTATTTATTTGATTGGTAATCGATGTAAAAATATTTTTCGGTTTTGCTTTTTTTTTGATGTGTATATATTTGCCATGAACATATGTATTTCCGCATACCTCATTTACTCTTTGTTTTATACCGGATATGTGAATATGATGAAGAAATTTATTATTTACTTCACAGTTAAAAGAGCTGTACAAGACGGGGGAGATAAACAACAAGACGAAATGTTGGGCCAACAGTATGGAGGGTTGGCGAGCGGTGGCCGGCATCCCGCAGCTGCGCTGGAGCGTGGCGGCGCGCGGCCCGCCCGCGCTCACCGAGACCGAGCTGGCCGCCACCGTGCTCGACCTGCTCATCACTTGCACCAGATACTATCCCAGCAGGTGCGTGCGCGCCGCACCCTGCCCTGTGCCCGCATCCCGCAGCTGCCCACAAATGGAGTTTGCCATCGACAAATAATCGCATGTTTATTTATAATGGTCACTTACTGTGACCCGCGGCTTCGCCCGCGTGGCTGGTAAAGTATAAAAAAATTGAGTAATTCAAATACGTATCATAGTGGAAGATCCATAGTTCTCCTGTAAGAACTTATTCCCATCTTCCTAACTCAATTATGCGAAACGTCTATATCTGTCATTTGAATATTGTAATGTGAGTTAGTTCAAATGGATAGATAGGAAAATGATAACAGCCGTTAAACGTATAAAGTAAGTATAGTAACATAATGAATCTACAGTAGTTGTACATAATGTTGTATTTATTAATATGTATATGTTATTATTATTATTAAATATCTTATTTTATTCTTGTTTTTATCCGAGTTTCATTATTGCCTTATTTTTGCTTACCCATTTTTATTGTTATTTTCCTTCATTGTTAGGATTGCCTGGTAGAGATCGCTATCTAGCGATAAGGCCGCCCTTTGCAAATTTAATTTAAGTTTTTTTGTACGCCTGATTATCTTTTTATTTTTTACGCAATAAAGAATTTTCATTCATTCATTCATTCATAATATAGCGTCGCCCTCGCTGATGATTTTTATATTAATCTATCCTTCGTTACCGATTGGATAGCGCTTTTCCTTGTCATTGTCTAATGCAAGTTGAGGATAAATTGATTGGCTATAGTTACCGAATAAAGCTATCTATATATGATCTTCCATACGATATTGTTAAAGTATGTTATTTATAGTGCATCAAAACTTTATTAAGTGGGATTTTTTGGGATTTATACAATATTGACACGGCCGTAAGAAAAAGCTATCGGTATAGAATATCGACTAAACATTAACGATTTGTTTATATTATTATTTTCAGGGATGAAGAGGAAGCTGTGATCAGGCCACTGCCAAAAGTAAAAAGGTTACTGTCAGAACCGGCTTGCTTAGCGCATGTCGTGCAACTTTTGCTCACGTTTGACCCGATTTTAGTTGAAAAAGTGGGTATTTTATTATCTATTTATGTGTGCGTTCTTAAAAATTTTATTAATTTATAATTTTTTTTTAAGGTTGCAACACTCCTATACGAAGTCATGCAAGACAACCCAGAAATTTCGAAATTGTATCTGACAGGTGTATTTTACTTTATGCTTCTATACACCGGATCCAATTTACTTCCAATCGCGAGGTTCCTTCGACTCACTCACATGAAACAAGCATTTAGAGCAGATCAGGTAATTTAAATTACTGTCATTATTATAAATCGAAATTATTTATTTATCTTAAATTGCTATTTTAGAGACTAACAAACAGACCCGACAAATATTGTTCTGCCTTATCATTTAAAATATAGACATCGCGATATGACAATTCTTTTTTACTGTAAGATCTCTTGTTGTTTATTTAGTTTTTCTTATGTTAAAATTTAGTAAAATTATGTTATTATCATTCGTTCATTATTTGTTATCGTTTTCAGTCCAATTCGGATATAATTCAGCGATCGATCCTGGGACAATTATTGCCTGAAGCAATGGTCTGCTATTTGGAGAATCATGGTGCGGAGAAGTTTGCACAAATCTTCTTGGGCGAGTGGGACACGCCTGAGGCTATTTGGAATTCTGAAATGAGGTAAAGGCTTCTTTTCATTTTTTTATATAACTATTTATATTTTTTTTTTGTTTCTTATTTTATTTCATTGTCTCGAGACTTGTTTGACCTTTCATTGTTCATTGATTTATAAAATTGAATAGAAAAAGAATATACTATTATATACCTTTAATTTCCGTTGCCGTAATAAGGTTATTATCATATTAAATAATGAATATTGATATGTTACTATCATAACATACAAACGAAGAGTCACAAAAATGAGTGTAGCCTACACACGCGAGCGACATGCGCAGGCGCATGCTGATAATGAAGGTGTCGGCGCACATCGGCGAGTTCACGCCGCGGCTGCGCGCGCACATCGCGGCGCGCTACCCGTACCTGGCGATCCCGGCCGTGCGCTACCCGCAGCTGAGCCGCGAGCTGTTCTGCAACATGTTCTACCTGCGCCACCTGTGCGACGCGCAGCGCTTCCCCGACTGGCCGATACCGGACCCGGTGAGTGCGCCTCGCCTTCGCCTTCGCCTGCGTCTTGTGTTGTTGTGTGTCGGTTTTTTTTTACAATTCACACTTTATGTCTATCAGGAAGTTTTATAAAATTTTATATGATATAATTTCATTATTATTTTTAAGGTTCCGTACTCAGAGGTCAAAACGGGACCCTGTTACTCGAATGTCCGTCTGAATGTCTGTGTGTCTGTCCGTCTATCACCAGCTGTATATCATGAACCGTGATATTAGAAATGTTCATAGATAATATATTTCTATTGCAGCTATACATAAAACCGATGTTGAGCAACGGGTGTTACGATCGTAAATTGGAAAAGTGACCTTTTTTCAGTTGTTCTTTAGCTTATTTGCACGGAACCGTTAGTCGCGAGTCCGGCTCGCAATTGACCGACTTTATTAAATACTTGTGGTCGGCCCCGGCTTCGTCCGTGGTACATGAATAGCCTTCCTTAATAAATGTGCCATCTAACACTAAGAATTTTTCTAAATCGGACCAGTAGCTCCTAAGATTGTGATCAACCAAACAACCTCTTCAACTTTACTCAGTATAGATTTATGTTTATTGACGAGCACAACCTCACGAGACTCCCGCTCGGCACGCAGGTGGGGCTCCTGAAGGACGTGCTGGAGGCGTGGCGGCGCGAGGTGGACAAGAAGCCGGCATCGATGACGGCGGAGCAGGCCTACGCGGCGCTGGGGCTGGCGGGCGCGCCGCGCGACGAGGCGGCCGTGCGCAAGGCGTACTACCGCCTCGCGCACCAGTACCACCCCGACAAGAACCCGGGGGGGCGGGTACGTTGCCTTTCTTACCACTTTTTTTTTTACTCGGCACTCGTCCCGACTCCGCCCGGATAGCGGGTTTTATCCCGTGATTAACGGACAAACATCCAAATAAACTTTCATATTTATAGTATTAGTTGGATCTAGTTGGTCCGTTAACTGGACGTTGCAACTACAGTACAAGAAAAAAAAGTGTGATGTTAAGTTTAACGGCCTACTACGAGCGAACACGGTATACATAAAATATCTACATACTTTTTTTTTTAACGAGGAGGAAATCTTCCAAAGATGCTCTAGCTTTGGGGGAAAACTCTAGTTTTCCCCCAAAGCTAGAGCATGTGAGATTTCTACCTACTAAAACCTCCGCGGCGGCCAAACTCAAAGCACAATATCAGGGATCCTGGGATCTCCTATGGAACGCACCAAGATCCCCACATCTACATATACTTAAAGAATAAAGAAATTAAATATGAAGGAATGTTACCATTTGGTAAAGAAAAATGTGTTCACTAGTGTTGACTTGTGTTCATTCGGTTTGCATCAATGTTATAACATTACAGCTCGTGGATGACACGATATGATATACAAATTTAAAATGTTACCTGGAAATATTTCTTTACATTTTTAGAAAAAAAGAGCGACTTATAGATAAGTGGTTATAATAGACGATATATATAATATAATAATTATAATTCCGTAGTTATAGAATATACATACAAATTTGACCGTTTTCCGCAGGATAAATTCGAGGCTGTCAACCAAGCGTACGAGTTTCTCTGTAGTCGAAACGTATGGACGGGTGATGGTCCTAATACTAATAATATTCTGCTCATTCTCCGAACGCAAACTATCCTCTACCAAAGATACTCTGAAGGTAAGAATTATGTATGATATTATAATAATAAGAAATGCTTAAGTTCGATAACATAAAGTTTGTTTATATAACTACACTATAACAATGAGTGTGCTTTGATGGTTATGGTAAATTTCTGTAAAAAAGTACTCATAATTTAAAGGATTGCTTAGGGTGTCCCTTATAAAATGTGTATGGGTACGTAGTTAAACTAGATTTTCCTAAAGTTGAGTTTGAAGGTCAGTCAGTCAGCAACATAAGGTAAGGTTATGATAGAAGATAGATAAAATGTTCTTACAAATTCCTTTTACGTGCGTTTCGAGTATCATACGACTTGGATATACGCGAGGAAAGATGCTATCTATCCTTAGATAACTATATAGCGCTTATCGTTAATTGTGAAATGAAAGCTACGTATAGATCGTATTGCTATAGCTGTTATTTCCGATACGATTTTGAAAACGGCCGTTAGCCGTGCTATATCAGAGATGTTAACTGTTGCGGGGTGGCGCAGTGCTGGCGCCGTACAAGTACGCGGGCTACAAGGCGCTGCTGCGCACGGTGCGGCTGGAGGCGGAGGGCGAGCAGCTGTTCGCGGAGCGGGACGCTTCGCTCGCGCTGCTGCCCGCCGCCGCGGAGCTCGCGCACGCCACGCTCGCCTGCTCCGCGCTCAACGCGGAGGAGCTCTGCAGGGAGGGCGGCTTGCAGGTACGCGCCCTCGCGCCCTCGCGCCCTTTACTAGCTAGATAGCCTTTGATAATGAGAATAGCTTGCCATACAAGGGGTGTTTATCAAAATGGAATCAATATGTTTTTACATATGTGTAACAATAGAGTTTACAACTAGAAAACAGATCGAAATATTACTAAGTTAATATTATCTATTGACTCTTCCCTTCTCCTTTTTCATATATCATGCACATAATTGACTTACAAAAAAGGAGGAGGTTATCGATTCGTCGGTGTTTTTTGGGTGTGTTAACTCAGACCTTTGGGCTGAATGTACCGATTTTAATTATTATTTTTTATTTGATTGCTCATGCCTCCCATGTGATCCCATTTAAATTTGGTCCAGTTCTATCACTTTTCCTAAATTTTGTGCACCCATTAAAATACTACAAGAAGCAAACGTAGCGTTATCCTTCGGGCAGGTGCTGAGCGAGGCGCTGTCCCGCTGCGTGTCGGTGCTGGGCGGCGCGGAGGCGCGCAGCACGGCGGCGCGGGTGTGCGCGCACTGCGCGCGCAGCTTCGCCGTGGCGGCCGCGTTCCCGGCGTGCCGCGCCGCCGCCGCCGCGCTGCCCGCGCTCGCGCCCGACCTCGTGCCGCTGCTCAGGCGACCCGTGAGTGACTAAACTATTATATATCATTTTTTCTTATATATGGTAACATTGCTAAGTTCGAAACTTTACGGTTTTATCAATCCGCGTGAGAGTGACCATTCACTGATTTCTGTGTCGATACCGACCTATTATTATTCATTTTCAGAAATAAGAGTACGCGTTTGAAAAAAATTATCAATTGTACTAAAAAACTGAATCGCTATTGATCTACTAGGATAATTTGACGAAAATCAGAATGATTAAATATTTGAATATTTGAATGGTTTTAATAGTTAAAAAATATCTATTCTAAAAGTGTCGCATCACGTTTTCAACATACTATAAAAACTGCATGTATTCCGAAATAAATCATACATTTGTTCAGTTCTGTTTTACTGCAGTGGATCGTATTAGACATAAAACACATAGCACGAAACGTTTTGGCAGCAACTGGGCGACACGGCGTGCGCGGGCGCCGAGGCGGCGGCGGCGCTGAGCGCGGAGGCGGCGTGCCGCGCGGCGCTGGCGCGCGCGGGCGCGCTGGCGGCGCTGCTGCCGCCCGCGCTGCAGTACGACTACACGCTCACCGAGAGCGGCATGGACAGCGAGCGCGCGGCCAGCAAACAGGTCACTCTCCTATATTGCCGCCTTTTGTAAATGCCCTATGATTACGAACCATGGGACACTTTGTGCGTACACTTGTTGCGTCGAAACGATTTATTTATATATTTGCATAGTGTCTCATTATTTCTGGTATTTGTTGGTATTTGTTGCTTTTATATTAACTAATATAAATTTAAGTACTAAAATTTGCGTTCATTTTTATACAACTAATGAAGTGTCTGCGATATCCGACTATATAAAGATAAATAAATAAAAAAGGAATTAAATTCTAATTACTGATTACATTGATATCCTTGACACGAATTTACATTGCCACCTAGCTAATAACTTTATTGGATCGTTATTTTAATTTTTATACCTAATAAATTACAAACTTCTATTAGAGGGAGTAACAAGAAGACAATAAATATCATGATGTAGCCTTTCGCCTGGAAACATAGTTTATTATTCAACGAAATAACTCCCCTCCCCAGGAGATCGCGAACCGACTGGCAGTGCAGTGCGTGCGCGCATTGGCAGCGCTGTACGGGCCGCACGAGCAGCCCTCGCCGCTGGACGAGAGCATAAAGAGCGCGCTGCACCTGCTGCTCACACCCTACCTGTGCGCCAAGCTGGCTGACCCTGATACGCACGAGGTAAGCAAGGTGGAACACACGTAACTGGTAAGCAAGTAAGGTAAGTGAAGTGGAGCACAGTCGTACATAGCGGGCATCCATGTTGGATGCGTGAGCATTAACGAGAAGATTTGCTTTCAATAATTTTAAGTCTGGCAAAGAACGATCACACTGCTCTGAAAGATTATTAAGTATTACCGCATACTGGAATTTAAGGAACCGTGCTTTTAAAGTGCTTTTTCCATTTAATAAAAATGTAATATATAATAATAAATTACTCACGTCGTCTCGTCTTGTTTATAATGTCATGGGTTCGAAATGTCTATAACTTAACCTAAAACAAATTATCTTCTCTATCGGTAAGAACGGTAACAGGTTATCCATAAAATACGTATTATTTAATGAGGGTGGGGGGGGGGATCACCGAAATGTGACATGACGTAGGGGGTCACGTGGTAGGATAACGAGGTCTGTGCGAACCTGTGACGGGGAGGGGGGGAAGAGTTACAAAAACCCAAAGATCGTGTGACGTACTTTATGGATGGTCTCTAACCGGCAAACAATTGCAGTTGCTCAAGACGCTGACGTCGAACTGGAAGACGCCGTACCTGGTGTGGGACAACAGCACGCGCGCGGAGCTGCGCGAGGCGCTGCGGGGGCGCGGTGGGGGCGCGGGCGCGGGCGCGGGCGCGGGCGCCGAGGGCGAGCCGCTCGTGCCGCCCTTCGTGTACACCGCGCACGAGGGCCTGCTGCTCGTCGGCGGCGTGTACCTGCACATCTATAACGAACAGCCGGACTTTCCTATTGAGGTACACTATTGCATTCTACTAGCTGCGCCCAGCGGTTTCACCCGCGTAAGTCTGTATCCCGTAGGAATATCAGGATAAAAAGTTGCCTATATGTTATTCCAGTTGTCCAGATACCTACGCACCAAATTTCATTGCAATCGGTTCAGTACATTTACAGAGGTAAAGTAGATCCGCCTCGGTAATTACGCGTTTGGGAAGGCCCTCGATTGTACGCTGAACTCATGTTTTTTTTTCTAACTTCATTCTTGTTGTGTACAATTAAGTATCAATAAATATACCCTTGCGTGATAAATGGAATATCAAATCAAAAAATATAATTTAAGAAACAGTAGTTTCGACAATTAGCTCGTTCAAACAAACGAATTTTTTATAATTATTAGTATAGAAATATGCTTACACCGAGCGATCTTTACTGACATCTAAATGGCCTTTTTTTTCTTTCACAGAATCCTCAACAATTCGTTTTAGATTTGTTGAAATTTATAGAAGAAGAAACTCAAAACGATTTGACAGATGAAAGAGCTGAACATATCACACTTGCTTTGGACTCTCTGGCCAACTGTATTATAAAAAATCCAGGTATGCGGGATGTAGAATATTTTTTAAAATTAAACAAGCAAAAATTATTTTAAATCAATAAGAATCTGTCACACGCTTGACGATTTTAGAATGATGATTTACATTTAGTGATAAATGCAAGCTAAATGCAATATAGGCTTTCTTTCTCAATGAAACAATGGCGCAATACACGTAGGGGAGGTTCCAAAAGTCAGATTACATCTTTGAAATAGCGCAGTGAAATGTTAAAAATAATAAATATCTAGGGAACGAAAGCCTAACGTTACCGTATAGTAATTTGTTATCCCCGAACAGGCGTGGAGGTGCAGTGCAAGGGGCAGTTCGGGCTGGTGTTCGGGCTGGTGGCGGCGCGGGCGCAGCCGCGCGTGGCCAGCGCGGCGCTGCGCTGCGCGGCGGCGGCGGCGCGCAGCCGCGACTGCGTGGACGACGTGGCGGCGCACGGCCTGCTGGGCCACCTGCTGCCGCTGCTGGCGCACGCGCAGCCGCTCGACGCGCTCGCCGCGCTCGCCGCGCTGCTGGCCAGCACCGCGCTCGTGCGGGAGGCGCACGCCAAGGGTGAGTCGCCGGAGACGCCAGCCTTGCTTTATATTTAACAGGCTTGTATTAGCTTCACCTGTGTTTTTAACCGACTTCTCAAAACGATAAGGATGAGGTTCTTTATTCGTCTGTATGTATTTTTTTTTGTACGTAACCGACTCCTTTTGACCCGATATTGACCTACTGTAAAAGAACAGGTTAGCAAAATAAGGTAATTTAGGCGTAAAAAAATCGCCAAATGTGCTGCTAACCGTGAAACTCGAGAGTGGCTCAAAAAGGAGGATCTTATGTAGAAAAAAGGACCAGGGGTGAAGCCGGGACACACCACTAGTTGTTAATATATTTTCACTGAAAAGTGTTTCAAATCTGTTTTCATTAGTTAACGATGTTAACAGGGGCTGTTATTTACCTACTGGACTTATTTTGCAACAACAAAATGCCGGATGTCAGAGAAAGTGCAGTGGACCTGCTGGCTCGCATGATGGCGGATAAGCTACATGGGCCGAAGGTGAGTACAATTTGTATTTAATAGTATTTCAAATTTGTGACTTTTCGTGATTACATCTTGGTAGGCTGATAGCACAACTAATGTTTCAATCGAGATTACCGGTGGCAGTCTCGTTGAATTAAAGTCATATTTTTTGTGCATTTTTATGTCATAGCGGACAACTAAGCTGTAGGTTCGCCTGATGGTAAGCGATCATCACCGCCCATGAACATTCGCAGAGATAGTGCCTCTGCAAATGCCTTGCTAGCTTTTAAGGAAAGAATGACGACTTGAAAGAAGGAATGGCCCTCCGGCTCCCCCACTCACTTTAAGAAACACAGTGGCATGCCACTATTTCACGCCGGTCCTCTGTGGGGGTGTGAGACTTCCCCGGTGCTGGTCGGTCCAATTTGTGCCAAAGCCTGCTTAATTTTAACGTTGTACCTAACTGTGTCATAATTATTAATTCATAGAAATGCTCTAAAGGGGATAAGCTTGCAAGGGTTGTCTTATCTCGTGCGAATATAACAAGGGTTGCGCGTGCGCAGGTGCGGCTGAGCATCTCGCGGCACGTGCCGGGCGTGTTCGCGGAGGCGATGCGCGAGGCGGGCGGGCCGAGCGCGGCGCACATGTTCGACAGCGCGCACGAGCACCCCGAGCTCGTGTGGGGGGACGACGCGCGCCGCCGCGTGCAGGCGCACGTCGCCGCGCTCCGGGAACGGTGCGGCTTTTTGGGTCACATATGGGTCACTCACGGCGACATATATAATATGCTATACATAAGTTAACGCTTGAAATAAATTTTCTACTAGCGTTTCAAAGTGAGACTCATATATATATATATAGTCACGTCTAGTTCACGGTTTACTTTTTATATGTAAGTCTAATAGACTTGTAGTTAAAAATCCTGGATAGTGTCTGTATAAAATTCGGCTAATAGAATCTGGATAAAATGGTCTATGATGTAATATAAGCTATGTTATAAGCTGGATTGGGATTTATCCATACGTCGATCTATCTTGACATACAGTTAGAAAATGTTTCTAAAGCAATAAGATCTGAAATAATATTGTCTAAGAATATATGGACTAAAAATTTTAGACTTAAAAAGTGTTTTTTATTAAAATAAATATGATTATATATAGCATAGCATAGTTAATATCTAAAATCCTCTTCCATATGTCAGACACTACGCGAAGCAGATCCGCGACCCGTCCGCCACGTTCGATGCGGGCGAGGCGGGCGAAGCGGGCGAGCGCGGGCCGGCGCACTGGGCGCCGCCCGGCGAGGTGGTGGTGGGCGACGTGTACCTCAAGCTGTACCTGCAGAACCCGCACTGGGCGCTGCGCTCGCCCAAGCGCTTCCTGCAGGAGCTGCTCGCCGAGACCGTCGCAACGCTCGCCAAGGACACCTCCGAGGTACCGAGCGACGCGTCCTGTTTCGCTTTACTCAGTACGATAACGTTAAAATGTGTGGATGACGTTTTGTAGCATGTCGATAATCGAGCACTATGATATTTTTGCATATAAATGATTTTATATTAGTGAATTTAAAATGGCGTTTATATTTTTTCTAACTTTGTTCTAATGAGCGTGATTTGCAACATTGTAGGGCGGCCGCGGCGACGTGTGCGCGCGCGCGCTGGCGGCGCTGGTGCGCGCGCAGCCCGCGCTGGCGGAGGCGGTGGCGCAGCTGGGCGAGCTGCCGCGCCTCACGCGCCTGCTGCCCGTCTGCCCGCGCCACGCCGTGCCCGTGCTCGCCGCGCTCGCGCACACGCCGGTGCGCACGCGCATAAACACGCTAATGCAATATTACACATGCACCTATGCATGCACGCAAACACACACACGATACACACAATAATTTAATAAATAAATCCTAATTGAATGACTGTCAAAAAATACTAGGTTATCAACGTAACACCACTATTTATTTAAATATTGTGTACAAAGAAAACTATTGTAATACTATTGTCATCGATGTTTATTGAATTAAATGTTGTTGTAGGCGGTTGTGGTAGCGTTGGCGCAAACTGAAGCGATGTCGGGGCTCAAGACCGCCGTGAAGACTTGCCAGGAAGTGGTCGGGTGCGCGTGCGAGGCGCTCTCGACGATATTCAATAGTTCTGTGAACACCGACAAGTTGGTGCTACAGGTTAGGAATGTTCTAGACCTTATATTGTATTTCAGTTGTCAATTTATATGTGAAACATGTGTTGGGCTCGTAGAATATTTCCAAAAAACATACGCTTGTCTGCACTCTTATTAGAAACTTTATTAACAACCTCGCAACCCTCACGTATATTCACATGCGGGGGTGTGCTAACTAAACATGGCTGTAATCTGGCCCGAGCAGGCGCTGGAGACGGAGCTGGTGGGCGAGCTGGTGGCGGTGCTGGAGGGCGGCGTGGAGGGCGAGACGGCGGCGCGGCTGGTGAGCGCGCTGAAGGGCATGGCGCGCGGCGGGCCGCACGGCGAGCGCGTGCGCGCGCAGCTGGCGCGCTCGCGCGTGTGGCCGCACTACGCGGCGCAGCGCCACGACCTCTTCATCTCCGACGCGCCCGCGCCGGCGCTCGCGGGTGACTGACTATGTTGCATAATCACTTTGCGAGCTTGCTAATTTTCTTTTTTGTGTTCGAGAATCGTTGGGTGCCTTAGAAAAGTGTTGTTCATGTGAACATAGATTTGCCACTGAATAAATATGTTGCTCGGAAGCATCTTATTACATGGGTTTTTGTAGTATAAAGCGTATTTTAATGGTTTAAGAAGTTTTTTTTAAAGGATGGTAGTTTAAGTTGAATAGATAGAAAAACAAAGTGTTCAAACTCGATACTTTTCAAAAGATTCAATATTATTTATAATTTCAAAGAATGTTATAGTATATATTTATTGTTTTTTAAGCATTATTATAGCCATATATTAACACGAGTGTACCGCTTGCAGCGGCGCCGCACGCGGCGGGCTACCTGACGGCGGCGCCGATGTCGCTGCCCGCGCAGCCGCCGCCCATCGACTGACGCCCGCACCCCGCTCTGCTCGCGCACCCGCTCTAGTACCTCCCCCACACCCTCCCCCTGCCCCTCCCTACCCTCCCTCACTCCTCACACACACCTGCCCATCATGTACAGCACACATATTGTAACGTATTTGTAACATATCTGAGACACACACACACACACACACACACACACACAATACCGTTTTAATATACCTACATAATTTTGTAAAAGAATAAGTATAAAATCACATCCCCCCGCTACAATGTATTAATAGCAGTATAAATACAACTGAATACTCAGACAGATTTGTTAATGAGTTGATTGTAAAAATTTATGTGTACTTTTCATTGGTTTAAGTTAAAAAACGCGCCTTATTTGTATACTCGAATCCATCGCGATTTGGTGAAATGGAAGTATTCTATTAATTTGCATCGCGAAAAGTTGCAAAGATAAATTTGTTATTTTAAATTTCATTTTTACGCAATTTTTAAAGATAAAATAATTGCATAAAAATGAAATTACAACTTAATTAAATAATGTTTTTTTTTTATAACTTCTTATCATAACCGTCACTGTCAGTTTAGTTGTCAATTCGAAATTACCTATTACAGTCTTTATTATCTTAAACACTACACTTTATTTTGTAAATAACGCTATGAAAAATACGAATTAGATTAAATGACTATTTTACGATCATAATAACTACTTAGTTTGAACTGCCAGTATCTATAATTTTATACGAAAATATTATAAATAATATATTTATGTTATGAATAAATTTTCTAAACAGCTTTAAAATAAATTTGCGCTGCAATTAGTTGTTTGGCTTTGCTATCGTAATTCTGCAATCTGTAATATTGAATATATATTAAAAGTTATATGTACTTATGTATAAATCGATATAAATATAGCATATGATTAACGAGGTATTAGTAGCCAATATTGAGACTAAAAATCATTCGGCATCCATTTTATACATATTTTTATTGATATTGCGATATATGTACTTTCAGTAAAATAGCGTCGATATTATTATGTGTTTAACCGACGTTCCAAAAAACGAAGGAGGTTCTCAATTCGAACGTATTTTCGAATTTGTGTTTGATGGAAAATTGTGATCATTTCCTCCCATTTTAGAGTCTGGAGTGACCCGTGTGCCCTCCCGAGGAACGTTGGTGACTTTTCTGTAGAAAAGTACTATCTCAATTCTTATGTTACCTTGTGCGTGTGTACTCATATTGTATATGTGATCTCTTATGTATAAGAAACGATTCCTTTTTCTAATCTTAATTTTAATCGTGACGATATGATGTCCTCTATTTCATTTTATGGTATTTCTTGCCAGATTTGTAAAGTATGATTTGGTTAAATGGTATATTATGTTATGTAAAATCGTTAAAAATGAACACAATTTATTGATGGCATCAGAGAGTTTAGTAATTTTCCAACTATGATATAAAAAATTTCGCTATGCTTAGAATGTTTTTTTTGTACCATTAAATATCATATCTAGTATTACAAGGGACTTATAACGATTTAAATACATATGAGTATATTTATATTACTTAAATTAAGAAGGGTTTAAAAGTATTTAATGGATAAGCGAAATGGGATTCGAGAGATTCGTTAGTAAATTCCCAAATTATGGTTAAATTCTATAATGATTTTATATTAATTCAAATATCACATAAATATTTTAGTTGATTATACACAGTGATGTTTTTCCTATAATTTGAAACGTTTTTTTTTACAGACGAATGTATGTAATTTGAAAAAATTGAAATGTCTCATTAAATATTAGTTAAAATCCGAGTGTACGTAATAATAAACGTTTCAAAAATAGGATTTGCGCATTAATTCATGTAAAAATGTAAATGTAGCAATAAAATCTCGCGTGTTAGCTGTGTACGAGTTGGTGTGATATTATTATAATATAATTGTTATGATGTGCACACGGGTAACTGCGGATGGAGGGTAGATTAAAAATGTTGTTTGTTACACATTGGTGCTTATTCTAACAACCTCTATGATTATACCTACTATTATAGATGCGAAAGTAGCCCTGTAAAGTATCTCAAGCCTAAACCGCTGAACCGACTTAGATGAAATTTTGTATAGAGATAGTTCGGGACCCGAGGCAGAACACAGAATAATATACCTGAAAAATCCCACTGGTACTGGAACTGGGTGGGGTAATCTCGGACAATTTTTTCTTTCACTATGCAATCGAAGCCGCGGGCTTGCGAATTATGTTCTAATAATTCTAATAAAATGGACGTAATTGGAAGGCACAGTTTTTATAATTACCCTACATTCGTATTTACTGCATTGCACTGTATGTCGTTTATTCGTTGTCGTAGAGTGGGTCTTTATGTAAGCTTATAATTGGGATACGATATGAAAGGTGTTGCTAACTTTAAAATCAAAAGTATTGGAAATTGGATCGAAATTGTGTATAAACTATCAATTAATTTGCCTATTAAATTTCATTACGAAATATAAACGTGTAAATAAGTAGTTGTTTTATAATGGCTCGGTGCACGCGATGGAAGAATAAGTCTGACGGAAGATTGCGCATGGTCACTGGACGACGTTTAATATTTTTATATTTAGCTCTAAGTAATATGAATGTAAAGTAATATATTAAATGATTATTGTATTATAAGGCAGTCTGATTTTTATTATATATATATATATATCAATTTAAAAATTGTTCATTTTCTAAGGTATTTTATTTTTAAGGTTTACTCGAGTGGATCGTTATTGCTTTAGTAGAACTGGGATTAATTTAAAATGAAACACCAGAAAGAAGTTAAAAATTTAATTTAAAATATAGTGTACAGAAGCTTATAAAAATATGATTATTTTAAATTTTATTTACAAGCAATTTTAATTAGCACCATAAATTTTAGTATTAGTTTTTTTTAATTTGTAATTTTGACAAGTCATTAAATATTAATTTGTTAAGGCTTTTCAATTACAATTAAGTAGAATATATATTGAGATAAAATAACGACTTATTAACTTAGTTCTCGAGTACAACCTAAAATCTCAGACTAAAAGAATAACAGGCGGAACGCGTTTTAAACTAGCGAAGATGAAACCACTAAAATTATTGCTAAATTACAGTGTTTCGCTTACCATTTCGCTTTCACTGTGAGTCGTGAGCAAGTACACTCGTCCAATTTTCTTCAAAAAATTACAATGATGCTATATTGTGTAACTTGAAAAGTATACAAATACTTATGGTAACTCTATTGTAGAGTTATGGGTTCATCTTTTGGTAGGTAACATTTAAAACGTAAAGTTTATAATTTATTGATTTTTTCTCTGCCTTTACTTTATATATGAACGTATTTTCATTGAAATAAAGCTCATTTGTAAATATAATAATAATTATTATGTTATTTTAGAAATAATCATAGTGCGCTCAGTGTTCATACTTTTTCTATTAATATTGATGTTTTGCATTAAAACAAAACATGTATTATGTGTTGAATAAAACACACAGCGTTGAGATGAAGAAGCTG
>NC_052115.1:2070036-2127830 GCF_012273895.1 Zerene cesonia | reverse complement strand
TTCCATAGAGATTTAGAGAATTCATAGACAGCTTCTTCATCTCAACGCTGTGTGTTTTAGAAAGACACATAATAGGTAATATTCATGTTTTAGGTACACTCATCATTCACAAAATAATTTATAAAAAATATTTACAAATAAAAATGTTTCAAAAGTTTAGTAAATACATGTTTCTATATTACTTTTCAGCGACCCTCAACAACGCTTAAAATGTAGTGGGAATTATGATACACACACACACCGCTGGTGCTATCGAGACACAGAAATCAGAGCCACACACCAGACAGCACACATTGAAAGCGTCTTGGCTCCTCTATTTAGTTCAACGCGTTCCATCTATATTATTCTTTTTAGTCTAAGCCTTAAATTAACTTATTTAGTGAGATCATAGGAACATTCATTTCAATACTTTACAAATAGGTATAGTATACAGTGCCGGCCCCGAGCTCTTATTTACAACAGAGTGGAATACATTATGGCGCCCTTTAAACAATAAAAACGTATTATATAACTTAATATTATATAGCTTAACTTAATTCATTAATTTAATAAAATTTTGTCACACAGTAGTCCATAATAATGTAAAGTTATAACATATTTAAGTTTAAACATCTCAACTGCAAATATCCACACGTGTGGTGTGCACAGTTCATACTACATTAATTTTCTTTTCTAGCTGCTAGATGGCGTCATGTCATCCGCGAATAAAAATTATTTCTAAGAATCGGTGTGTGTGAAGTCCCGTGTCCCCTAGTGGGGTATGGGGCAGATGATGTACATCCGTTTTACTGATCGATTTTCTTTAGGAACAAGTAGGTGATCAGCCTTCTGTGTCCTGCCAGACCGAGACATTTTTTTTGTGCGTCCCCACCGGGAATCGAACCCAGGACCCCTCGGTTCTACGCTCACGCGTTAACCACTGTACCAAGGAGACGGTCATGGTCATGGTCACTAAGAATCGGTACAGATAATAAAAAGATGATTTATTTACAAACACATACAAACAAAATCGAAGAGTCGTCGCTGTGAAATAAGTCTCAGTGAAATATGAAGAAATTCGTTATAGAGCGATTTTATTATTGGTCTTTAACAAATACGTCAAAGCAAGCTCTCATATTGCAGGGTCGCGTCCATTTTGAACTCATCTTTCGTTGTTTTTGTTTTATTATCAATTCATAGATTTCTATCGAGTTTCATAGCTTATAGATATGAAAAGTTGATTTTATCTGTCATATGTAAAATAACAGAATATGAAAATATACGTAAAAAGTGCCATATAGACTAGTAGTGACTTTACCATTGGGTCTTGAAACTGGCCTTAGTTGTATGTAAGCAAGTTGTAACAGTAATAGATAAGAGGTAGATTTTAGAGAGATATTATACAAATTATTAATGATGAACTTTATAAAGTTCTCGTTGTATTTTAGTCAGTTTGTAGAGAGTTAGATAGCTTATAACCTGCAGGCGAATAATTGTTTGCTGTGTTCGACCTGTTGTAGCTTCGCTTCGACCACGGCCATTTTCCTCTGAAATATGTATATATATATAGTTTATAAAACTGAAAAACACACTTTAACGAGATACATTTACTTCAGAGTATACGCAAGAAAATTATGGTATGTCACCAGTCCTTCGTGAGTTTGCAAAGTTAGAATCGTCTGTTTAAAATAGGTCAGAATCGCGTTCAAAGAGTCAGATACATACAAACATCCTCTATGCCTGTATGTATAATAATAATAATGATATAAGACAACATATTAAATAGCTAATATAATAATTCATTACAATTACAACTGTACAATAATTCTTAACGTGTGCGTTAAATTCGTATTATAAATGCGTTGTGCGAGAAGTTATATTGTATTGATGTGTAGCGTGTTTATGTTTATGTACGTGTATGTATGCTTTTGACCCACCTCACAATCATGCGCACGTACCGCTGCGGCGTGGCGACAGCGGAGAGAGGGGCTTGTGGAGGTGGGGGCGCGGGGGCCGGGGCGGAGAGCAGGGCGGGGGGTGAGGCGGGGGACAGGGCGGGCGAGGGCGGCGGCTCGTCGTCGGGCCGCGCCAGCTCCAGGTAGTGCCGCGCGCCCGCGCACAGCAGCTCGTCCAGCCGCGCGTGCAGCTCGCCGAACGTGGGCCGCGAGCGAGGCCGCGCGTGCCAGCATGACAGCATCACCTCGTACCTGCCACACATCGTGATGTTAGGAGGAGGTATTCTCCCATCCAAAAGGACAATTTTAGACCGAACAAATTGGTGTACTCGATCTCAATGAAATTTTTCTTTATCTCAAACCTCGATGTTAGCTAGATGAATTACATGTTAACTGGATTTCGGGTGGCATATGCGCTTTGTAGCACGCGCACGATTCAGAGAAACCATAGCTTGCACACTCACAGCAGCGGCGAGCAGTTGGGCGGGCGCGGCATGCGGTATCCGGCGCGCAGAAGGCGCGGCAGGCGCGCGGCGCTCACCGCCGCGTACGGCGCGCCGCCCACCGTCACAACTTCCCACATCACCACGCCGAACGACCACCTGCCAACATGACATCTGCGTGAGTAACATTGCTCCCGCTCTTATACTGGAGTCTGGACTATACTATGGCAATTACAAATAGTATTGGAATGCGCGCTAATCCCGACCACACCTGTACAGCAAGTAGTAGTAATGCACTATATCCTAAGTATACTATGTGCAGATGGGAAACAGAAAAGCACCGAATCGAAACAGGTGACAAATAGAATGAATTGCGTTTTAAGTATGGACACTAGTTTAAATTACCTTTAAGTTATCATTGCGTTTTTATCGGAATAGTCATGTTGTACAAGGTTGTAAATTTAATATGTTGTGACTTTTTGTCAGATTTAAAACCATTGGATCAATTTAAGACACTCCTTAGTATCCCTTGTCCCTGTTCCTTTTCTTTATATTAGTACGAGTTATGACGTGTATCACAATGTTTAAAATATCTTTATTTATTTACAATTTAAAGATACTGTTATATTGAATCCTAAACTTCACATAAAATACATGCAAAATAACTTACACATCACTTTGCGTCGTGTATATCCTATGCGTCAAGGACTCTAGCGCCATCCACTTCACGGGCATCTTTCCATTACCCTTCTGCTTGTACTGGTTGTCCTGGTATATATCTCTAGAGAGTCCAAAGTCGGCGATCTTCAGCGTTCTATCAGCAGTCACCAATATATTCCTTGCTGCCAAATCTCTATGGACAACTCTGTTGGATGATAGAAACTCCATGCCCATAGCGATTTGTCGGCAAAACGAAAGAAGGTCAAGTACAGTGAGCTCTGTGTCGCAGACTCCTTGAAGGTCGTACAGTCTGTTGATCACGAGCCTGGAGTCTCGCTTGTATTTAATATCGTCTCGATAGTCGAATTCTTTGTTATTGTTGTAGTATTTAGCGTTGCGCTTTGTAACCATTAGGTCCCAGGAACATCTGAAATATAGTAAGCAGCTGTAGAAGTTTTCAGATAAGAGCAGATTGTCTACGAATCCTAAAGAACATTAAAACAAGTGTGACAACTCATAAGTATTCCTAATAAATCATATAAAGAGCTGTGGATATGATTTTCTTCTACTCTAGCATTTGATAGCTAGAAACAAATACTGAGTTCCACTAGTAATTATTCTGAGGTTACCTATATACTAAGCCAAGAAAAGTTATGACTGATGGTACACCTGAGATAAGTAAGCAAGTCTCCCCGACTACAGTACTCAGCAATGATGAAAGGTTTTCTGCCTCTGCAGCATCCCACCAGGCTCACGATATGCGGATGACTTCCAACACTCTTCATTAGTTCCATTTCAGCGCGGAAAGAACGAATTTCTTCCACAGATGGGAAATCTATTGTGTAAATAAAGATATAACATGTATTAAAATAAAATAATTCATTAACAAACTAAATATCAGATGACGACGATGAGTATTTTTAAAAACATATTTTATATTTATATATTCTTTATAGTACATATCTTCGAAAAGAAAAAAGAAAAAGAATAATTTGTTATTATAAAAAAGACCATGTTGGCACATATGTACTAAAAGGCGGCCTTATTGCTCAAGAGCAATCTCTTCCAGGCAATCTTTTTATAAAGGAATGTTTAACGTGTACGCGATGGCACAAAACTACCTATATATTTTATAGTATGTGTGTAGCATGTTTTTCATTCGCTTCTATAAATTAAACAACGCCTGGTTCTTTGAGTTAGAACTCACATATAAGCATTTTATCAACAACGTCTATATACATCAGCATCGTCTACGAACTTTATAAGATTAGTAGCTACGCCCAGCGGTTTTACCTGCGTAAGTCCGTATCCCGTAGGAATGTCGAGATAAAAAGTATAGCCTATATGTTATTCCAGTTGTCCAGCTATCTACGTACCAAATTTCATTGCAATCGGTTCAGTAGGTTTGCGTGAAAGATTAACCAACACACACACACACACACACACACCCATCCTTACAAACTTTCGGATTTATAATATTTGGAGGAAAAACGCATGGCCCTTTGAGCCGCAAGTCATCCTTAACGTCTCTGTATTCAATTGTAGCGATAATTCCGCTACAAAATAACACATTTGGTCTTTCGAGCCGGACCTTATAGCATCGTAACCGCAACGTCTTTTCATCGGCGTGGTACATGATACTACTAACTAGCTAGCTAACAACGCCTGATCCTACGAACCGGATTTCACTTTTGAGCATCTTAACCATTACGTTCTTATTCATCGCTGCACAGCATCTCTATAAAGCTTACATCTTTCGAGTAGAGAATTCACTTTTTAGTATATCTACCAGCATCAAGGCCATCTAAACTTAATCCTTCGAGGTAGAACTCACGTTTGTGTATCTATCAGTATCAAAACCATCGACAATTGATCCTCCTAGCCAAAAGTCCACACAGACCTTTGATTATCCATCCAATAAGAAGAGCAAAAACACACGATACTCCGAGCCGGACGTACCCTTGAGCATCTTGACCGCGACGTCCCTATTGTCAGGCGCGAGCGTGGCGCGGCGCACGACGCCGAACGCGCCCTCGCCCACCAGCTCGTGCAACACCACGCGCTCGGCGCGCACCTCCCACCCGTCCTCCCACACTGACTCGGATTCCGCGTCGCTCTCTTTCGTCTTTTCCGTAAGGCCCTGTGGGTTTTTGTGATCAATTATAGTAAGTCATCACTGTGACTGTAATGAACCTTCGTTATTATGCATTTTATGTCTCACTAGCCCCGGTTTTTAATGCAACCCATCCAAATTTATTGGATTTATACCTGTCCTATAGAATTCAAATATACTTAATATACGTAAGAGTGTAGACTGAAATTGTAAAATAATCTTCTAGAAATCAAGTACCGGGAAGTACATATTCCTCTTCTTGATGTCTCTGTACCGTTTCCACCACACAAAAGCCACAACAAATGCAACAGACATGACAGCGACGGCAGCCCACGCTCCCACCAGCAAACTCACTGAAGCATGCTCTTCGTGAACTAAAAAACAAAAAAAATGTATTAATATTTCTTACAAATTAACACTTCAAAATTGCTTTTTGTATATTTTTATTTCTTACATAATACAAACGTCAAAACAATTAAAATCACTTTTATAAATTTGCCTTAAAAATAATAAATAAAACAATAAAGGATCTAAAAATGAACTCACGTGGGAAGAAGTCGTGTATTCCGTTCCCGGATTTCCCGCTCTCCGTGAATGCGAACACGGACACGTAGTACCTGCCCTCCTCGTGGACATCCGGGAATGTCACTTCTGACGCAGACTGCGAGTTATTCGCAATTTATAGTATAAAATTTTTGGTTCTACACTATATAGACTTACTATTTAACTGAGAAATATTATATCACGACTATTTACGTAACTAACGTTAAAGTTATAGTCAATTATTTTTTAAACTATTTTCGCTTTACAGAAACACTGTAATTACGTTTGGTAATATTGGTTTAAAATATTTCAATTAGTTTTCATAAACATCTATTATAAATAATGGAATAACTTAAGGTTATTCTGAAAATTAGAGAGAGAAACCAAAATTTTCACTTAATTTTACAGAGTACAATCATTGCTTAAGTAAACTAAAATTAAATAAAAAAATAACAATTATAGCGTCTTGAAGACAATCAATGTTTTGGAAATATTTTGTTTGCCTTTTCATTAAGATTTCGTAAGCTATCAACATAAACAATTTACGCTTTTCGTCAATATCATCATCTACAATGTTAGCGCACTCTTAGTCAAAAGCCAATATTCCATTAGTGTTGATGACGCTGTTGAAATCTCTACGAAATGCATTTTGCAGTAAAACGTGCAGGAATGTGAATATAAAATGCTTAATATTGAAAAAAATATGGCAGCATAATTCACGTATAATGTAGCTCTAACAAAAACTAATTTAATCCCTTGCAGGCGGTTCATAATTAGGTAAATGTTATAATCCACGTCTTGTATGGTACGTACAACTTACCCCTGTAACGTTTTGCTCATAATCATTTTCAGCCCGCAAAGTCACGATGTAGTAATTGGGAGGGTGTATTGGCTTCAACCATTGTACGTGAACGCTCCAAGATTCTGAACTCATTTCTGTCACTGACACACTAATATTTTCTATTTTATCTGGAACTGAAAAATGTAAGGTATTTTATTTTTACTTGATAATTTGATTTCGTAATAATCTGATATTATTATTTTTAATTAATTTGTTTTTTTCTCGTCCTAGTCAGGGAGGGAGTTAATAGAATCATACCAGATATTAGTAATATGTTCTACGTGTAACTATACTATCTACTGATTCAGATATTAAATAAACGAAGAATGTTTATATATAAATGAAATTTCACAAAAAATCTGAAGAGTCATGAAGAAGGTGATCTTATATGAATGCGTAGACATCTTTCTAGAGCGAAATCAAAACTTAAATGGAAATTGAAAGTCGTTGGTAAACAAGTTTACGTAATCTTTAAAAATTCTCTCTTACTAGGCAGGCAACCGGGAATGTCATGACAAGATGGTGTTTGGTAATCAAAATCCGTTCTCCCATACTTTCCCAGGATTGTAATGGTGCAAATGTCGTCCAGAGGTAAGTCTTTCAGCGCCACCAATCGGCGCTGATTTGGCTGAAATTTATATTAATTAATGCAATATATGTATCTATATCGTGTAAAAATTATTGAAACAAATAAAGAAATTCTATTTTATTTATTTTATTTAATGAATATTTGAAAGGTACGAGAGCTTGAGATACCTAAAAAACTTTATAGTTACAATAATCACGTATAATGGTGTCTATATTATAAATTATTATTGAAATATATTAGTTCTTCTTATTATATTATATATTCTAATTTAATGAGTTTACAGTTACTTAAAAATATCACATTTTTACTTACTCGTATGCTTAATTTGAATGCATTTCCTGGCTGGTAAGATTCACAGCGGTTAAATACCTCAAAGCACATATCCGTCGCTAAAATTAAAAGGAGCGATATCATAAAACAGTACACGAATATTATAAAGGGGAAACATTTTCTTTAAAGCATTTAGATCATATACTTACGATCCGTAGTATTCCAGACCAATTCTGCATCAATATCGCTTGAGCCTGGTTCATACTTGTCAAATCGAAAAGTGGGTGAAGCGACATAGGTCTTGTTCGCTGTAGGGGGTAAAGTTGTCCACGATTGAATGTATCGATTTTTTTTCCAAAATGACGGTCTCCCGTCACTGTTCATAACTGCCGTCCATAAGGTATGGTTGCCTGATGGTGTATTAATTTCCCCGCTTTCATTGCCCGGTTTTACCAATACAAAGTTTAGCTGCGGGGATAAAATTTGGTAAGATATATTTTAATGTGGTTATTATTCTATTAAACGACGATTTTAATTGGTCTATGTCATCTAATGTAGTACATAATTATCGAATATATTTATATTTTATATGGTCCATATCCTACTGTCCTACTATCCTACTCTTATTATAATTGCGAAAGTTTGTAAGGATATGTGTGTGTTTATTACTCTTTCACGAAAAAACTACTGAATTGATTGCAATGAAATTTGGTACGTAGGTAGTTGGACAACTGGAATAACATAAAGGCAACATTTATCCCGATATTTCTACGGGATACGGACTTACGCGGGTGAAACCGCGGGGCGCAGCTAATTATTGTATAAAGCATTTAATTGAATGAATGAAGATTAGTTAAAAATGTGACGTTAGGTCACAGATAATGTAATACTATACTAGATTAGGTAGGATAGGCTTAACAATTTAGGTGTGTTTATTTTTAATAGACCTAAAGAGTTCTACGTGAACGTAACGTGAAAGTAAACAAACATGTTTCAAAAGTGTTGTGACAGTTCGCTGTTAACTCGCGTAGTTTGCAAGTCTATGAACTTGGAGAAGATCGTCATACCGCACGTGTACACGCCGACCCATTAACCAAATGTACAAACAAACAGGATAATCTTTTGTGTCATTTAATAATCTATTAAAACATGATTAGATAAGAGGATACATTTTACAGTTATATATACTGGGGAATATCCCGCAACTATTATCAGTGTACCAGTAATTGTCACTTTGTGTGTAGAAATTTTTTAATTTATAATGCAATGTTCATTTTATTGGGTTTTGATTAAATTCCTCTAATACTAAGTTAAACGTAGTATTAAGTTTAGAGTAAAAAAACTTGTTAATGAGACAATGTATGAATAACACCAATGTATAAGTTTTTTTTTATGTTTATTATATTTATATATACCCTCTTCCACTTACTATCGATTTAGGCGAGTTATCTTCAATAATAACAACTATCTGCGCTTCCTTCGATGGTGGTATTACAAACGCAAGCGTATTCTCCAATCGGCATTTTATTTCCACCGACGGCGGCTCCTTCTGAGTTTCGTAATGATGACCTGGTTGTAGTATACAATAAGTTTTGTAGTTTAAACTATAATCCACGCTTTTCAAACTATAGGTACACTAATTTACATTTCCTACAATGTGATCGGAAATATAGGGTACTACAGGGGTATTATAAGTTCAGACTATCCAAACAAATTCATATTGATATAGGAAGGTACTTAATTTTACTGGCCAGGACAAATCTAAAAAAATTACAGTGGAATTTCATAAGCAATAAATCTGTTTCAAAATCAATCTTTTTTTTTTATTTTTTTATGGTATGCCTGTCAAATTGTTGTCTGGTAAAGCAATGATGATGATTGAAGTGAACAATCAAGTGGAAAACCGAATTATTATATTTTGCATGCAAAAAACCTTCGAGATTTCTCTTAGCCCGGATGATAAAAAAATGGGACTTACTTAAAAAGTTTTTCTCGCAGTTCAGCTGCTGAAACAATGGTATACAAAATAATAAGGCCACCATGAATTATTTATTTCGATAAATGTATGTATCTCGATGTAAAATTTCAATCATGTTATACGTGTTTATCCTTTCAAAACAACCTTTTCGTAAAATTATTCATAATATTATGTAGTCGTGAGGTTGTGAAGCTTTGACGCTGAAATAAGTTCATAAATCTTTATAAAATCTATGTATCTAGTTATAGGGTAGAAAAAAAAGACTAATGGAAACTGCATGTCCCACATCATTAGTTTATCGAGCCTCAGTTATTTTACTAATACGATGTATTCATACAATAGGATAATATAATAAAAATTCGTGTGTAAGTCTGTCTGAAAACACATATCAGCGAAACGGTTTATTGGATTCTAAAGTCTTTAAGCATTAAATCAATAAATATTTCATCCCTTATATTCTAATTATACGTTTTTTCTATTGCCAAGACCTTAAGCAAATCCATTTAAATATAAAAAAAGGATTCCTAACAAAAACCATGACGCAAGACTACGGTCAAATAACAAATGAAAAGACAACATTTAGAGACGTAAATATATTAAAGTGCGTTCGTTTAATGTAATACTCCCCAATGTTTACAGCCACGACGTGTGCTCAATCCGTGATTGAGTCACCGTCACCGGTTACCTGTTTATCAACAAACTGAAATAACTCATTTCGCGCATATCTCGCCTGAATATTGGAGAGGGATGTGACCTTAACTGGATGAAGCGTTATATATGCACATATAAATTGTTCGTCTCGTTTGACATATCTTCTATATATATAAAAGCGAAAGGTCACTCACTCACTGATCACGGATCTCAAAAATGGCTGAACGTATACAGATAAAATTTGGCAGAAAGCTAGTTTATAGTCAGTGGACGCGAACTATTTATAACGGATTTTGCAATAGGGCTACGCTAAAGGCACCTAGGGCTGCCGATAGTTTGTGTGAAATTCTTTAATTTTTTTGTTGCTTACATATAACTTACATATACATACACATTTGGCAGAGGTAGTTAATAGTTGGTTGACCTTCCCTAAGAACGGATTTAGCAATAGGGCCGTATTACGGGCATTTTGGGCTTGTCGCAAATTTTCACGAAAATTTTCAATTTTTTTATATATATTACCGCAGTATGCTTTATTCCCATGAAAATTTATTTTGACCACGCAGGTGAAGCTGCGGACAACAGCTAGTATCAGATAAAATTCTAAACACAATTACGAAATAGGAATAGGACCTATTGATTACTAGTACCTACTGAGGTTAGACCTACCACTTTATCGTAGATTCCTAGTAAAAGACTTTAAAGTTTAGAACAGTTTTAAAAGCGACCCAACAATACGGACTCGAATAGTTTTGTATGGATCTACGAAGTTAAATATCAAAAGATTCATGTTGATTTAGTTTCATACAAATACTAACCACAAGCAACGTGGGTTTACCTTCTTTACGTTTTATCCGGGTTTATAGAGTTAAACCGCTTTATTAATAGTTGTTTGATTCCATAGATCTTCTTTCGATCTTTACTTATTTGTGTATTTTAAAACTTATGAGGCGCTAAATTTACTGCATATTATACTTAAGTAGATATGTTATATCTGAATCGTCTTGGACTTTAGGATAAAGAGTTCCCAAGAGGTCACCCCCACAGAAAACCGGCGTGAAATAGTGGCATGCCACTGTGTTTCGTACGGTGAGTGGGGGAGCCGGAGGCCCGTTTTTCTCACCCATCCCAATCCTTTCCTTCTTTCCAGTTTTTAATCCTTTCCTTTTCCCTTTCCCCATAAAAGCGGGCAGCACATTCGTAGAGGCACCACCTTTGCGAATGTTCATGGGCGGTGGTGATAGCTTACCATCAGGCGAACCACCAGCTCAGTTGCCCGCTATGACATAAAAAAAGGAGGCAAGAGAACACAACGCTCACGCTGCCAGCTCAGTCTACCACACTGTGTTACCCGTCATACCATCTGCGTTCCCTTAAACCCCAACCCCAACACCGACCGGCGGGAGGGCGCACGCTGGAATGCTCTCCGAAACGTGTTATGCACGTGGGGGACCCTCCGGCGCACTTTCACAGAGGTTGCCCTCACAACCCCCTATTACTACCACCATCTCTTTTAGAAATGTAATACATATACCTTTATCTGTAAGGTAAATATACCGAGTACAGTTTTTTAACACCTTTAGTATGTCAAATTAATAACTGTACAAAAAAAACACTGCTGCGCAATTAAATATGTAAAAACATCTTAGTTTTTATGCATAAAAGTTTTAGAGGAACACAAAATTGCTACAAATTACAAGTTGTTTATCTAACTGAAATGAAGCGCTGTATTTCGATTGTTCGATAGATACCTATCTGTATCACCATTCCATACCTATTGTTATTTTTTGTGCTTTTTCTCTCGTATCATATCATTATTTCAATACTTATTCCTGAACAATCTAAACAAAAGAATAATAAAATAGAAAAAGCAATATAATGGAGCCTATTTTTTATTCTTCGAATAAACTATCCGCAGGTAATTCTCATTATTATAAAATGATATGCCATTCAATTAGATTAAAAACGCTTTTAATTCTAAATGTAACCAGATTTAGTGAAGTAGCAAAAAATGTACGGATCAAGATAAACAGAGGTCTTTGTTGAGTCCTGTCGAAGTTCAATAACCTAATCGGACATACTTATTGGTACAAAAACCGTGTCAAGTACATATATTGGTGGTCGTGCTTCATTGGTTTGAAATTTGTTGTCTATTAATTACGTACATTATACCACAGATAATATAATACTGTACAGTAATTATAGTATGCATTATTGTTTGTTGAATTTTTATTGGCTTTTTGTTACGTGTAGAATAATGCGTAAAATGTGTTTGTTTTATTGTGTTGTTAAAAACTAATGTTTTAAAACTACGCTTTTAAAATGGATGTTTACATATTTTTTATAACCCACGACGGAATGGAGGCAGTAGGGGTGAGAGGATGTTTGTGCAAACATGTTCCTATTTATATCCAAAAATTCTAGTGAATTTCGATGCAGTTTTCAGTTATGGGTTCGGGTTTGGATGATTCTTAAATATGTTTTCAGTGTCAACTCAATAGGGGGCGGTGCATGTAATGATATCGAGTAAAGCCGCGAGCAAGTTTTTTTTTTCAAATACTTATCCAATGTACATACCACTGTAGCAGAGTCGTAATATATTCCATAGGGTCATTCGGGAAAATAACTAGGGCGGCGCTTTATACACATAATATCTATGTTCTAAAAATTTCTAAATAAAAAAGCAAAATATTTATTTTCGTAAAAACCCAGAACGGTTAAAAAGTAATCGAAATTATTTGGAATAAGACGCAGGTTCGAATCTCGCCATATAAGCGATTTTTTCTGTTCTTTTAAGTTTACGAATACTGAAATATTTAATTTAATAATATTCAGAGCGTAAAAATAATAATTGATTTTATCCTGTGTCAATTGGAATGGATAATAATTTTTCGTTACATGATAATTGATTTTTAAAATACACTAAATTCTATTTTATCGAAACACCCTTCATTTGCACAAGTTTCGTAGTTAACATTATTCATACAAAGTTAACCTTGAAGCATAATAAGTCAAACGTAAATCCTTAATGCCAAAACATAAATGTCTCCTACAACAATGGTCACCGACACCAAAAACAATTTCCTATCAAACACAAAAAGAATCATGTCAACGGTTGAAAACTCACGGAGTTCTCGAGTAACAAAACCAAAAAAAAAATCAATCGAATTGGACCCTCGTTCGTTTTTTTGTGAACGTCAGTTAAAAACCCTATTTCTTGTGTTTTTTTATTAAGTTTATAGGAAGTTGATTATGTTATTATCACATCTACAATCGAGGAGAAAGATACGTATAGGTACGTTTAGGTAGGTTCCGAAGGAAAATGCAATTATGAATTGGTTGATATTTACTAAATATCAACCAATAATGACGTATTGTCCACATTAAAATATTAATTCTAGTCTCATGGTTTCAAAATGTTTCCTAAACATAGGGGTCCCCGCTTCTCAATGTTTCTGAATCATAAACGATATAACCACAAAAAGGTGTGTGTTAAAAAATATTTTTACACCGGCGAGACGAATAAAACCTCCATTTTATTATGTAACGGAATTTGATGCGGTTTTTTCAAGTTCACAAAAAGCTCGTTTAAAGTAATATCCGAGTTGACGATTTTTTACATTTTATACAGATTACCGTTTTGTAATTGAACGATCCTTTTGAGCAGCAGGTTCGTTGATTTCTTAAACACATATTAAGGTGATAAGTAGCTTATTTACGCCATATAGAATGCGATATCGCTACTTCGTTGTTTGCGATTTTTTAAATAAATTATAACATTTAATTTGCCGTCTTATTCTTACTTTAAAATCAATCATTGGTTCTCTCTTGTATTCT
Source organism: Zerene cesonia (assembly GCF_012273895.1). NCBI lineage: Eukaryota > Metazoa > Arthropoda > Insecta > Lepidoptera > Pieridae > Zerene > Zerene cesonia. The sequence continues at coordinate 2,113,971 of NC_052115.1, read as the reverse complement.
TCGGTTCAGTAAAAAAAAAAATCTACGTTCATCATACATGTGTTTTTAATGGCAATATACTTATGGTAGTAGGCTGGAATAAAAAGCAAAATTCTATCACTCCATTGCAATCACAGCTTCAGAAATATGCGACAATTCTTATAATTTCGATAAGAAACTATGCATAATTTCATAATAATAACCTAGTGATTAAAGTCAGGAAAACAGTGTTGCCGTGCTACCGATAAAGCATGAACACACAACACTATTTCTTACTTCTTTAAGCGTGAATTAGTTTGGCAAATACAACAATAATACATAAAGTATATTCAGATATTATCCATGTTAGGATAACGAGTGGCAATATTTTGAGTCCATTAGGATTACCATATCTCGCAGCGTACATAAGGGATCACCTATATCCATATATAGGTGTAAGCTGACAAACGTCACCGCTACTGTGTGTAATGCGCTACTTCAATTAATATCAAATACTTATCTCGATGAGTATCTTGTTTACAATGTAGCTAATGATAACTTCATCGGGAAAATTCTCTTTTGGAAGTTAATATATGTTTGCGAATGCTTGTGATGAAAGTTTTCTTAAAAGACACTCATTAGGCTTTCGGATAATCAAATACCCTCATCCAGTTTATGAAGAATAGTGTTGTTTTTTTTTTTTATTCAGACACAAATTATCCATATTAAAATAGTTAAGTACTAGTAATATATATGGCAGATTACATTTTTAATTAATAAAACATTTGATCTTTACTTTTTATTTATTATAATAGTGTTATACACATTATAGCACAATATCATATAGTATAGGTACTAGTTATACATAAGTTGTATCGAGTTTCATTATTTTAAATATTTAATCGGGAATGCGTTAACCATAGTAAGCCGCATCGTATTATTACTATAGGTCCATTTTAACGATCGAGAACTACGTGCTTTTCAGCCAGTTTCTTATCGACAGATATATTATATATCTTACTGTACATATTACTTCTAGTAGTAGTCGCAGCAATTACATTTGTTTAAAAGCTGTAAATAAAATAACATATTTTTCAAGTAAATTTGTACAAGTTAGCGATAGTAGATTGCAGTGGGTTAATTGAGATGAATACAAAATCATACGAAACACAAATTTATTTTTAACAAAAATACTAAACCGACTTAAAAATTTTCAGAACTAGGGATATAAAAAATTAAATAGCGCTACCTGGGAGGCACCAGCTTTCAAATAAAAATCGAATTATGAACGGTTCACTCAGTAAAAAGTAATGAGTACAAATAAACAAAAAAATTGTCGAATTGATAACCATTTCCGTTTTTATTAATTTGTAATAAAATGCTTTACCTTACGAGTCCATCAACACTTGAATTATACAATACTAGCGGCCCACTCCGTGGTACATATATAGCCTATAGCCCTCCTAAATAAATGGGCTGTCTCACACTGATAGATTTTTTAAAATCGAACCAGTAGTTCCTGAGATTAGGGCGTTCAAACAAACAACTCTTCAGATTTATAATATTAGTAAAGATGTAAAGGATAAATTTGTATGCAAATAGAATTACTAATGCCTAGTAATAAATAAACACTTCATGTAAACCACAAATGTTCCAATTCAGTATAATAAATTCTGAAGATTAACTTTTGGCCGGTGAAGCATATATTGTGACGTATATTGCATATGTAACGAATATTCAGATAACAGATCAAAGATTCGATTGCTAAATTACAGCTTATGTATTTGTAGTTAACTGTTTAAACTACTGCAATATTAATTGTCATTTATTTTATCGAATTGATTTAATTGTAATAGCACATAAAGCTCACGATTATGAGATTTCAGATTGGTTCGTGTTAACATTTAAGGTTGCTTGGAAGAGATCGCTATGTTAGCGATAAGGCCGCCTATTTGTGTGTAATTGTGTCGTGTGATTGTGTCCTTTTCGTATTTGTTCTTTTGTATTGGTGCAAATAAAGAGTTATTTATCCATCTATCTATATATCTATTTTTCGAAACAAAGTGAATGTTTTTAAATAATCGGTTATAAGGAGATACGAGTTTTTTTTTTTGAATTTGTTTTCTATTAGTTAACTTTTTAACACTAATGTTTTGGGATGAGTATGGCACAAGTATGACATTACAGTTAGGTCATAAAGCTCTTTTCCATTATTTTTCATTATCTAAAAAGACTAATGAACGTTTGTATAAATTCGCGAATATTATAAGATTTAACAATCTAACTACCTTTATTTTTATATTATAGACTAGCCCCTCGCCCTGTTTGATCCAGGATAAATAATAATACTAATGATCATTCGGATTGCGAAACTTTGGCTCATAATTCAACCTTTTTTGATTATAAAGCCAAGTTTATATTACTTAATTTCCCTTTCGCCCTTTCGCCGATATTGGTCAATTTTTTCACATTTGAATTTGGCATTTGCATACTACGAAACAAAGCTCGATGGAGAAGAAAATGTCCTCAAAGAAACACTACTATGCAGCCTAGTCCAATATAAAAATTACAAAAAGCTAAACCGAAAATTGTCATTACAAAGTAACTAATAAAACTTGATTGGTATCAAGTTACTAATAAAACTTAAGAAGAATAAGTTTTTCAGTAAAAAAACAATCATTTATTTTTATTAAACTGACCATTCGAAAAGAAAAAAATACAGTCGAATTAATAACTTCTCCCTTTTTTCGAAGTCGGTTGGAAAAAGAAAAAAATAATTATGAAAAGTTAAAAAATGTGATGTAAGATATCAAAGTGACGCATAGATAAAATATTATTCATTAAAAAGGTGACCCGATGTATGAATAAGTAAGTAATGATGGAGTAAGAATAATGCGATAAAATAAAATAAAGTGTTTAATAACAGTTTTTTTTATAATTGCATTCATAATTTGAACATATTCAGTTATTTAACATAACGTTATCATTCTTTATTAATTTATTTTGCTCGATCAATAAATAATGCCACATGATTTGTTTTTTATTTTGAAATTTATTTTTTTTTTTTGTTTTACGCCCAGGATGAAATCTTGATCTTTACTAAGTTATACTCTTCTGTAGCATATATTTTAGCGCCATTACAGCTTTTCATTTCTTCTTTTTTTCATAAAAAATGAAAAACGGTAGATTTATATTTACAGTCGTATAAGGTTTTAGGATTCCACTGGGCAAGAGTAAAATGCGAATTCCTATTAGCATCGTTTGTCAGTCTGTATGTCTGTTCGCCCGTTTGTCACTAGACTTTATCTCATGGATCGTACTAGATAATCGGTAGAAATATCCAAAGCTGTTGTATTTCCGTTAATTATATACACATATTTCTGAAGCAAAAAACACTAAAAAATCTAGGTTAAGCACGTGTTGGTACGGTAATAAATTAGATTTTTGTAATTTCTCTTCAGCACATTTGTACGGAACCCTTAGTATCGCGAGTCCGACTCGCATCTAACTCATATTTTACATATATGTCGTAAGGCCGTCATCTGTGCTATCTGTTTGATATAAGTATGATATAAATTCTATATTCTGTGTTCACTAGTTTTAACATTTTTTTAATTGGCAGATTGGAATCAAAATAAATAAATACATAATAAGCTATGTACTCGGACAGCTCAAAAGCTTTTAATGTTTTGTAGTATCTTAATCAAATATTAGATAATTTTATAACTACAAGATAAACTTAACTTCATACATAATAGGTACTTAGGTAATATTTATCCAATGAAAAATGTTCAATTTGAATTTGGAAAAAAATCAATAATAATGTACGTTACACGTGTATTTCCATAAAAAAAGATATAAACAAGAACAAGACTTACCGTGTCAAAAAAGTTGTCCTGACATACATTTTCCGCTAAATTTTGTAGTTGAAGGTATGATGCGGGTAGTTTTGATACCATCTCTGCTTTTACAAAAACTCCCAAAAAACTACATTGTAAAATGACTAGTATAAAATATTCGAGTCTCAATCCAAGATGCATTTTATCAATGACTTTAAGCGGAAATATCTTTCAAAACAATAGTATTTCTTATCGATAACTTCATTTACACAGTTATCTTTTACGTTGTTGCTAATTTAAGTAATAACAATTGGGATAACAACAATATTTTCGTTGCATGTAAGTATGTTTTATATATATCATATCATAATTATTAGTAATATTTCAAACTTTGTTTTTACGATGATGCAACATTTGATTATTGATTCAACATTTATATTGAGTGAGGTTTAATAGAATGATAACTATTTGAAGTCACTGGTCACTTTGAGTTTTAAAATTTATAAAAAAAAAAATATTCGAATTAAGAACGCGTTAGCTTCAAAACGTCAATAGCACGTGTTTGCGTGACTTATTCGCAGTTATCGCGCACGGTCTGATTGGCCCTCCGTTCGGAACTGGGGCGCAGCTTATGAGCTTACGGGAGGAATATTTTACCTCTCTATGTTTTTTCTCAGTTCAGTTATCCAAATTATTTATGATTGAATGAAGTTTCGTGATAATAATTTGAATGTTACAAGGGCATAATGAGTACAAAGCGAAAATATGAGTTAAGCGTAGACAAGCATCGTTTAATTAAAATATAAGCGTTTTTGAAGAACAATATATATATTGGGATGTTATTTATAAAACATTTTTGTACATGATAAGCTAATAACGATTGTGATATGTGGAATCATTTGAAATATATTTTTACAAGTATTTCATATATCGCGTGTTTCATTTTCAAGCGATTTCAAAAAAGGTAAGGTTTCAACTCGACTGTATGATTCAATTTTTATTTGAAAGCTGATGCTTCCCGTGCGGTCCCATTAAAATTTGATCTAATTCTGACAATTTAAAAGCGGTTAAGGTTTTTCTTAAAAATAATTATGCACTCACAGTTCAAAATGTATTCAAATGATGATTTACATTATTAAATTATAATCATCAGCCCATATGATCGTTACATGATAATATGTCGTCGAACAACTCTTCACCGATTGGGCATATATCACAACAGCTGATGTGGATTTATGGAAGGTGCGCCGAAAAATCAAACGATTTAGCATTCGAATTATGTTACAGGTTTTGCAAAATAATACAGCTTGTCTTCACATGACAAGATATCATTATCACTGTGAAGGATTAAACCTTTAGAAATAAATGCAATACTTTCGGTTTGATTAAATTCGTTTTATATCCGTTTACTTATAGAAGAAATCCTTTACTAATTTTTGTTTATGTCTATGACTCTTTTAAATACATATACAGTTTTTCCCGATAAACGGGATAGTACATTTTACTTTGTACCACTGGGATGCATATTGCTGTGATTTATTATAAAAAGCTTATTTACAAAATACAAATAAGATCAAATTGTAGAACAATATCACCAGAAATTGTAATGTAATTTTTTATAAATGCTTTATGAATAATCGTTAATAATGGTTTTTCTTTAATATTGACATCTTCGTTTAAAAATTATAATGTTAAAATTACCTAATGTGGTAGCCCTATTAATCAATTATAAAAAATGCTTAAAAATATCGTATCTCAAGCGTATCTCTAATTAATGCAAGTTTGTCATTTTAAATCGTGTCATTGATTAGTTATACTGTCACTTTCATTTCACCTTGTTTGGTAGTATAGAAGATTGACATGTCACATGGTATAGTTGAAAGTAGTATGAATTGATAATATAATCATTTATATTTAATATTTGGCAAATACATATCGATAAAGCGAGATTCCATTCCCATCCGATGGGATCGAACATGAATCTGTTATTATTTACTTACCGACGGCCTCCTTAATATTATTCAGTCATCTAAAATAAACATTCGATTTTGATACTTGAATATATTGGTATATCGAATAGACTTGGATTTCAAAACTTATCTATAAAATAATATTATAATGATGTACATATTCTGTTCCAGTCCTAGCACATAGTGTTTTTTACTCTTTCGCTTTATCCAGGCACCAGACATTAGCACGAAAACACAAAAATTGTACGAATGCTAGCACGAAATTTAGGGTGTCAGTTTAGCGAGTATCATATGGTATACTTACAATTTGAGTCTAAAATCAAATTGTAAATATCTACCTAAAACCTATTGGATATAGTCGTGTAAGGACCAAATGAACATATCAAAATTTAACGAATTTACAAGAGAGAAAGAGTAATCATCCTCATTCGTAGTTCTACAGAGGTCTTTGTGGTAGGTGGTGTGGAACGATATAGCAGGAAGCATTGAAAGCATTAATATATCAATTAAATTCGGAAACCAGCATAAATTATGATCTAGAAACTAATGAAGCTAAAGCAATTATTGTTTTTTCATGAGAATGTTTAATTTTGGAATAAGAATGATCTTAACTTTTTATTAATTTCATCATTGTCATCGCCGTCGCCGCCAATTTTATTTAGTGGCCAGTTACTTTTTTATATAATGCTTTGTAATACCTCTTCTGTCGTTGAACTCTTTTAAATTCTGCAGAAGGATAAACCTCTTAAGACTTTTACAATGTTTGCAATTGAATGAAATAATGCTAATAGAGAGCAGGAACGTTGCTTCTCCAGTTTTGTTATCACACATAGCTATTCATCGTCATGTGATACTAAATGATATCTGGTCGATTGTCTATATAAACCACAATGCAAATAAATTTACAACAACACTTTATATTATTTTGAATTCCCTTGGATCAAACATTAGCATTATTTTAAAAGTTGAAAGAACTTTCAAGCAAAATAAACAATCTAGTTACCGTTATATCAAGACACAATATAGTCTTTCCAAAGGCTTTGAATCGTTCCTCAGAATCTGTAGCTCTTAAAAAAGTGTAAAAGGGAAAAAGTATTGACACCCTTTGTAGATCCTGATGTATGATTTTTGACTTTAAACTCACTTTATGATAAAATGTAGCGGGTTGCTAAAATCGCGATGCCTTTTTATGACCTTTTACCCCAAGTACCTTATTTTCCGATGTCGAATTGATGAGGACATTTCAGATTTTATTTACGATGGTGCAAGATTCCTGCCAACTGGGTGCTGGGTGCGAATAATGCCCTTAGATGTAAATTGATTGGACACAAGTACGGAAGTTTCAATAATCGCTTCTTAAAGCCTCTACCTATCTAAAACTGCAGTCAAGGTTATATGGTATATCTTAAAACAAGAAATGATCTCAAATCGGGACAATGAAATACAAATTGGAACGAGTCAGGAAAATCATTGTAATTTCAAATTATCGCGTTCAGGTGTGGCTTGGACATAATATGGTTGCTTGTAAACATTATATTTTAAGTGGAAAAATCCACCAGTTAGAAGTATCTATATACAGTTTGCAATGACTTATAAAAATTAAAAACTATCCCCTGTTCTTATCACATTTACATAATATCTAAATAGAACGTGTGTGTAATTAAAAATAACAAAAGCTATCCAATATCTACAATTCCAACAAAATTAAAATAATGTTATCACTTAAAATAATTAGAATCCATTGATAGTTCGATCGACACATCTCTTTTTTATTCGTTTTATAATCAGGGTGTGTGCATATTGATGTTAGTAGAAAATTGCTAATGCCTTTTTTATATATTAAAAAAAAAGTACTGCAACAAGCCTTCAACTAAAAAGCTTTTATACTATTACGTAGATATATATTAAAGGTATATTTAAGTGTTCATGAAATTATATATACAAAAGTGTTCAAATCAATATCATGTTGACTGATTTTTGAGACACCATAAAAAAAGAACTAAAAACACAAACATTTATTTATTCAATTAGATATTTCTTAACATTTTTGAATCATCTTTACATAGTTTTAACGTTTACAATCGGTTCGGGAAGCAGTTTATACAGAGAAGAGCCGGCAAGAAGGTCTGTAGTTGCTCTTTTAAAATAGCATCAATTTTACATTTTAATTCTACATAATATGTAATTTGTTCATAACAATGATGCCAAAGAACTGTCCTGTGGTTCATAAGCGACAACATTCCATGGATTTTTATCCTGCATATATTCATTAATGCTATAGTAGGCTCTCTGAACTAATTAATTTTAAACATAATTTTTGAATTTAGCACAACTAAACTCTTTAATACTCTTTATAGTTCTAGTTATTTTATAGTTTTAGGGCTGACACTAATTTTTGTGTAGATATTTGCGGTTAGTTGTAAAACTTATGACGTTCTGGCTTACTCCGTGACTATTGGCTCTGGCGAAATCAAAAGTTACAGTTGTCTCAAGTACACTCTTATATACAAAATATTATTGCACACGGCTGGTAAATGTTAAATCCCCCACAAAATGTTCTGGTAATATTCATTTTTCTTCCTTTCTGAATTCAATTAGAACATGCAACAATTGCATATAGCCTCAAATGTATTTCCACCGCCACTCGCGATTCACGCCTGCAATTTCGCTGTATAGTATTATGTTGTCTGTGGTATAACCAAAAATTGTTTCCAGCTCTCCTACTATGCTTTGTGTTCCAAGTGACATGTACCTAGGTACTAGGTAGATATATAACAGAGCTCTTATATTTTCGCGTCCCATATGAGTTCGGCCTATTTGTGATTCAGTACCAACTGTATGTATAATTAATACATTCGTTTTATATTGATAAAACGACGAATGATCGATGCGACCGTCAGATTTAATATCATTCTGATACTGAATTAATATAAACGCGGTGGTTATTTTAAATTTGTGGTCGTAAAACCCGAAAAAAAATATAGGTGCGTATTCCAAGATTCCGTATTGCATTGCAGATTCAGGGTACCTACGTTTCATCGCGATACCCACAAATGCAGTGAGTTGGTTATGTTTATCAGACAATACAAAACATTTATGCTTTGTATTATAGTTTGTTTGAAGTCTATAATCCTACTTCCTACTAATATTATAAATGCGAAAGTTTGTAAGGATGTGTGTGTGTTTGTTGCTCTTTCACGCAAAAACTACTGAACCGATTGCAATTAACGTAAATAATTGCAATTGCAATAACATAAATTGGACAGACAGCTGGACAACTGAAACAACATATAGGCAACTTTTTATTCCAATATTCCTACGGGATACGGACTTACGCGGGTAAAACCGCGGGGCGCAGCTAGTAAAAAATAAATCGACATTGAATCTTATCATCTGGTAAGATGGCGTATTTAAGCAGTAATTCCAGTGTGGAAAAATTAAAGGAAAAAAGTATTATTATTTTATTTCATTTTAATTATTTATCACTCTTTAGAATAACTATACATAAACGAACCTATAACTAATGTTTGTAATAAAAGTATAGTTTATAATTTTTATTCTTATATATTATCTGTGTCTACTATAGAGACAATTAGTATTGGCACATGTTATGAACCTTGTAGCAATTGAGTTTTTACACACAGTAAACGAAATTATTAAAAAAAAAATGTTCTCATACCATCATAATCACATTGACTGTCTTCGCTTCGATAATGCAAATGTTATTTTATTTTTATTCAAACCGATATTCCTACTGTACGAAACAGTCCGTTAATAATCTGCAAAAGAACGTCGCGTCAAAATAAACGTATCTGCAGAAAAAAGGTATTTGATCTAAAAACGAATCATAAGATTGTTCAACCTGATGTCTTTGTCCTATCTATAATAAAGAACTCACACACACCGCACCACTTGGGTTGGCCACGAACCGACCGATAGAGAAGTGATGACATCCTTCCTAATCCTTATTAATAATATTGTAAATGTTTTCGTTTCTGACTTTCACGTCACAACAGAGCGATTTTATGGTTTAGAAGTCTGAATACTAGTATAATATTATGCTATCTGTGGATTAGAGATACTTAGTTAGGAAGCTAGAGAATGGCTTAGCCTACTCGCAATGAAATATTCCCATGCAAATTTATTTTGTCTACACATTTTAGCTTTCTGCCCTCGGCTTCGCAAACGAGAAAGCTGGTTTGAAATTAAGTGAAAAAAAATCGGCTGACATTCGTAAATGGATATTTTAACATTTGAGTTTAGCATGGCTGGACTTTTTTCTAAAACTAGTATATGAGTAATATTTTTTTTATTCCATTAATACCCCATCAATACTCCTAGAAGGCATTACATTTTTTATTCCCATTGAACTATATTGATGATTATATGAGTATACATAGGAGGTTTTTGTCGTACTACGGTAATACGTTACATACCTAGTGACCCGCGTAAGTCCGTATCCCGTAGGAATATCGGGATAAAATGTTGCCTATATGTTATTCCAGTTGTCCAGCTGTCTACATACCAAATTTCATTGCAATCGGTTCAGTAGTTTTTACGTGAAAGAGTAACAAACATCCATACATCCATACTTACAAACTTTCGCCTTTATAATAGTAGTAGGACTTACCTATTACGGACTTACTGTACTTACGGACTGCAACTACGTTACTTTAAATATATAATAGTAGGTGCCCAATTGAACCGAAAACTATTAAATTGCCCGCAGTTTTCCGTCTTATATTTTTTATTCAAAGGACCACCGCTCGATTTCGTCAACTACCTGGACATAGCCTGATTTAACCTTCCATCGTATTTCATCAATAAAGGCCGGTCAATGACCTTATATTATTCAATGTTCTAGACAACTATTTTATAATTTAATCAAATCGTGACGCCAAAGGACCTCCACAAACCAGTGCTCTTTAAAAAGTATGTAACAAACACTTTTTTGTTGGTTAGGTGTGATTAAATTACATTATATTTGGCTACAGTATTGCTTCTTATTATAATATTGTTAGAGATTTACGAATTTGGTCACAGGTGAAGGACCTGTTTTGATGTATATGGCTAAGTATTCTACATAAAACCAGATGTTGTCTGAGTGTAACTATATAAAAATTAAAAATTTAGTTTAAATACTTACATTTCTATGGTATACACAGGTGTGTAACTTTTTTTATTGTTCAAGAGTTAAGTACATGTTTACTTACCGTCTGTGAGTTGCTTGATCTTGAAAATTACGCAACAAATTTTGATATTGTTTTTTTTAATAGATAGTGATTGAGGTTTTTATTTATAGAAAGACCCGTTAAATAGTAAAGGAATTGGCATTTTAAATACAGCGGGAAATCTTCACTGTACAGCGAAAGATTTTGCAGCGCATTCCTTTGAAAATATTCCTATTTTAGGTCAAATGGGTAAAAAAAACAATAAACGTATATATACCCATATTGAATTAGACACGCGTGTTGAAACAACATTATTCATAATTAGAGCAGCATCTAATTCTACGTACTTAGCTACTATTATTTTTGTAGAAGGTATAACCCGCATTCTTCATAGATCAGATAAACATTACGTCACATAAAAGCAAAACTATATTCAAAACGAATGCATGATTAATTATCGTGGGCGGTGACATATCATACGCTAACTAGGTATTCCATTATGTAGATACAGGTGTCAGATTGGAATCATTGATATGCTTTGGCGCCAAAATTCCGCAGACAAAAACTTCGACCGACCGTGACTTTATAAGACAAAAACTGAGGAGGTATTTGTCGGACAAATGTATTAAAGAATTTAATATCAAATATTTCAGGAAGCGAATGTTTTGTGATTATTATAAATTAATGTCCATAGGCATGTGTTATGTTCATCGTCGCTTTTTTTAGGCGAATTGCACGTTGCTGGAATTGCTTATTGGATATTTGCAGATTTTTATAATGAGCTTCAGCCTTTGAGAAATTTATTGGTAATCTATGCACCCGTGAAAATTTTCATAGAGATCCGATCCGCCATTTTGCTTGTAATAACTTTTAATTCATTTATGCAATGTGCACGTGAATTAAACACCATACTTATATCGTTTAAACAATTATATTGCGATCATTTTCGTATTTTTTTTCAAAAGAGTTAAAGGTAGAATGGTAAAATTTAAACAATCCATAAATATAAAAGAATTAAATGTATTTTAACATTCAAACATAGTAACAAAACTATCACCACTCAAATATAGATCAATAACTGTCGATTCTTGGTGTTACATATCGTTTGTCTCCAGTCAGCTGGCCGCAAGCTATTTGTCTTTCTCGCTCCTTACGCATGGCCTAATAAAATATTATATTCATTATATTATAGTTTATTTGCTAGGGGTTGCTTTTTTATTTTAATAAGAAATTAACATTCTACGCTTGTAATAACGATTTTATCTGAAAGTATTTTTTTGACATTTATATTTGTTTTATATTTACTTCTAAAGAAAGGACTTGGGAGTTAATTTAAAACGCCTACTGAAATCTAAAAGCAATATTTTTTTTCGAACAATCGCTCACCACAAATCTCGCAAATTGTTTCTTTCTCGTATGGCACTCATGATACTCGTCTATATAATCCTTGCATTTACGCAAACCTCGGCCATATCCGTATGCCTCCATACAATTCATCATATCCATCTCTTGCTTTGCACAACGCCCTAACATCTGATAACTAAGCATTGCGCCCGTAATGTCGGTGAAAACTGTGCGGATAGCGGGAGAAACAATATCCGACATGGTAATTAAAATATGTTTGAAGTAATTTATTATCAACAACTAATGACACTTGTCAGAAAAAAGCGTGTAAAAATTATGTCAACTTTATAGTAGAAATTGTTTTTTTTTTATTTTTTTTTTTTCGGAATTTACTTTCTGTTTTATGTGATGGACCGCATACTTATATTCTGTGACACTGACATTACTATGTGTAGATTTATATTTTTTTGTATGGTGAATAAAAGGAGCTTCTAAACAAAGTCTAGTTTAATAAATAAATGTTTGGGTTTAATTGACGTAAGAAAAACGAACTCAGTGAAGTAAATCACTATATTACATTATTTTTATAACAGCATCATAAACATAATTTTTAAAAGCTATCAACTCTTGGTGTTACATATTTATTGTCTCCTGTCAATTTGCCTTCAGCAATTTGACGCTCACGTTCCTTGCGCATTGCCTGGAAACAAAAAAAAATATATACTTAATGACCAATGAGTATTTTATATAAGAGCTATTAGTAAAAAAATAAAGATATCTATGATAGTAGTATATATTTAATCCAATTAAAAAATATAGAAAGCTTTTAATGTTTGCCTTCCAAACAGGAACTTGCTTGTGTTGTAGTGCTGTTTCTATCCCTTGTGTATAACCAATTGAAAGGCTGGTATGCTTCATATAAATTTTTAGTTTGATAGTATTGAAATGCATTGAATGAAAAATTTTTAAAACCTAGAAAAAAAATGGTAATGAGGCGGGATTTGAACCCATGTCTTTTTGCTAAACTATAGCAATACCTTGGCTAGTGCTAGGGCTACCACCCGTGATCCCACCTCAGCAATTGAATTTCTTCTACTTGTTCGGTTTTATGTGCCCAAGGGACCCCCCACCCCATCTATTCAGATGATTAAGAACCATCTCAACAAAATGGAAACATTATTATAATGATTACAATCCTGCTAATCCTACTAATATTATAAATGCAAAAGTTTGTAAGGATGTGTGCGTGTTTGTTGCTATTTCACGCAAAAACTACTGAACCAATTGCAATGAAATTTGGTATGAGAGTAGCTGGACAACTGGAATAACATATAGGCAACAGTTTATCCCGATATTTCTACGGGATACGGACTTACGCGGGTGAAACCGCTGGGCGCAGCTATTATAGTATAGATGGAATGTAGCATTTGTTAAATTTAATTTTTGGTTTAATAGCAACCTGGCTTGAAGTAGAATTGTTCTTTTAAATTATAAGCCAATTTTAATCCTTTTAAAAATTTTAGGACTTTAATTATCAAGTAGGACTGCTGCTGAGTAAAAGGATGCATTCAACAATTTGATTTAAGAAAATTAAAGTTCAAGCTGTGGTGTCTACAATATGGTTGTATTAGTGGGCTTGTAACAATTTGTAACATACCACAAATCTCTTAAATTGCTTGGTTTTTGTTTGGCATTCATGAAAGTCCTCGAATAGGTGTGCGCACTTGTTTCTACCGCGGTCTAATCCGTACGCTTCAAGGCAGTCCATGTAGCGCATCTCTTGCTTTTGACATGTACCCAACAGTTGGTGGCTGTACATGCCTCCGGTCAGGTCCGTGAATGGAGAACGGAGAAACGGAGATATCGACATCTTTACTGGAATACGATTAATATAATAAGGTTAGAAATTACGTAAACAATACATTTGAAGATTTGTTGGATTCAACGAATTGTATATATTTTTTTGAATTGTTTCATAGTTAATTTAAAATATTTAAAAAAGGAAGCAAGGGCACTGTATTTACCTTGTAGTTTACGCAATTACTGTTATTCTATCTTCAAAATTTATTTGAAACAAATGATAGCTAATAGACTGTACGTAAGCTTGACACTGACACTTGAAAGTGTCAAATGCCACAACTGATTAATAACGTCAAATGTCAATTTTCAACCAAAATAGACACAACGGATATTCATTTACTATCGCCAGTAAAAAAAAATGTTTTAAAGTGAAAGTTTTATTACGTAGTTGTTACGGAATAAGCTAACCCAACAACATCCAATATTTTCTATATCAATATTTCTTCAAATAGTTATATTTTTAATACATTACATTCCCATAAAACAAATAGTGTGTGATATACCTATCTCCTGTACATAGAGAATGACAAAAAATGAAGTAAGTACGATCTATCGACAGGTATTGAGACAACTCAGTGTGGGCAGGGCGGATTGTTTATATTGTTGTAGTCGAAATTAATAATTTTAAATTATGAATAGAAATCGCAAACGTATAAATATATGTTAAAATTTGATAACCTTTTATTATTATGTTACAACAATTTAGCGGGCACCCTAAATGTCAGGTATTAACTATTATGACACGACTACTAGTATAGTAATATGTTATCTCTGTGGTAATACATACATAGTACATACTGACAAACATAGTTATCTGTGGTGGTGAAGATTAAAGTGTGGACACGAGTTACGACCAATGACATTGCTGATGTCAAGTCGCCAAGTGTCAACACTGAATTCAAATAAAATTCAAATAAGGAGGATATAATTTTTTAGTTTTCATTCATTTCTCGATTGCTACAGCTATACATAGTAGTTGGAATCGCAGATATCGAAAAACCGATATCTAGGCTTTGTATCAGTATCCAAGAGAAAATATAAATTTATCAATTATGGACCAGTGGTTGAAAGAGAGTCTATCCAGGATATTAGACTTTGAAGTACCTGAAGATCTTATAAAGTATGTTTTATTGTATGCATAACTATTAGGTTAATTATATTACCATGAGAAAATTGGAAGGGTGAGGGAAATGTATTATTTTAATTTAAATCCCGATTTGAAGTGGGTTATTTATAGTTATCATAAGAAAATTATACTTAGGATTCATCTATCTTCAAGAATGGTCGCAACACTGTATTACCATATTATACCATCGTTGTGTAACTTGTTCATTTAATTTTACAGATATGTGCTCTCCATAGAAAATCAAGCTGATCTAAATGAATACATGAAAACTTTAATAGATTTTGATAACTCACAGCATAAAACATTTTTTGATGAGCTTTGTAAGAGAAAGTTTCCCACAAAAGGTATGAAGTAACAAATTAAATAAATGCATAAGTTATCTCTTATTAATTTCATGTCTATTATTTAAAGACAAGATTGTCTCTTTACAGGTAAACAAAATAAAATGCACATTGCATAATTTTATTTTCAATGAATGATTCCAGTAGTTGAATAATAAAAGAAATTTTATATTTTAATCATTTAATTCAAATTCTCAGCGTCTTCCCTACCACGTCAACCCAAAAAGAAGATTTCGAAAAATAAGCCACAAATAGAGACTAAAGAAGTGAAACCCTCTGAAACAATAAGCAATGAGGAAACAAAAAATAAAAAGAGGACAAAATTTGTCAACCTTTATTCGCAGGAAGGGAAGAATGCCCAAGTTGTTTTAATAAAAGGTATGTTATCAATAGGTATATGGAAAATATTAGCATCACATACATCCCTAGATTTGATCATAAATAAAGGTTTAGTTTGAAAAAGTTTATGCATACTATTTTTTTTTCTTTTTATCACCAATTGTGAAACATCACAAGCGTGTTGCAGTCAAATGGTATTATTTATAAATTATTTTGGGTCAACAGTACATGTTTTAAAACTATAAAGTTTCTCTTTTTTTATTCAAGTAAACTTTTAAAAGTATTATTTATATTCATTTTTTATAATTGCCCCTGATTTCATCCCTGTTCTTTGAAACTCATTACAAATTCTTTGCTCTCAGTATAAATAATTAATTTTTTGATATTTTTCATATTTTAGACATAGATACGGAAGATGTGAAAAAAATCATTCTCATGGAAAGGATTTGTATATCCTATCATCAGCTATTTAATCGATCAATATGTATACTTGTAACGCATAAAAATTGTATGTTTTGATTTGCAGGCAGACTTCACTGCGACTGTCAGGCTTCCAAACATGAGCTTATAAATAATTGCTTACAATGTGGACGCATTGTTTGCAAGCAGGAAGGTTCTGGTCCCTGCCTATTCTGTGGACATTTGGTGATTACTATTTTAATAACTAGCCTCTAAATTTGATCAAGATCCATTTATTATTTGCATGTTGCAATTGTTTTTTTATCTAAATATGCACATAATAGACAATAGAACTAATATGAAAACAATTCAGGTGTATAATACAGTATAAACCTAACCTAACCTAACTTAAAATTTTTGTCTTGATTATCTGTGAAATTAATATAATACAATATAGATCTTATTTTCCTGTTCGAATTAAGTGTTGATATATGAATTTTTATGAATCCCACATAATGTGCAACAAATTTATGTAGGTATGCACTCCCCAAGAGCAAAAAGAAATCAATGCTAAGACCAAATCAAGTGCCAAGTTAATGGAGTCACTGATGGAACGCAATAGGCCCAAGGGCTGGGAAGCTGCTGTATCCCATAGGAATAGACTTTTGGAGTATGATAGAACAAGGTATAATAATATGTAGTTGATAAATAATGTCAAATATAAAAATTTTGTGTTTTAAACATTAGCTGGATCTTAAGATTTATTGCATTTGTTATAAAATTTTTGGATTAAAGAAATTGCAATTCATTAGTTGTTGTAAGAATTGATTGCATCAAATTAACTTAAACCACATAAACTAACTGCAAGATAATACAATTTATAAATTATACTGTGTATTAATGTTAATGATATGCTGTCAAGTTTGTTAGAACTTTTATATTATTGCACATATAATTTATTAATTCTAAATGCATATTACATATTTAAATTGTAACCCTATAATTTGCATGAATAA
The DNA here is from genome assembly GCF_012273895.1 of Zerene cesonia. Classification (NCBI taxonomy): domain Eukaryota; kingdom Metazoa; phylum Arthropoda; class Insecta; order Lepidoptera; family Pieridae; genus Zerene; species Zerene cesonia. Next base: position 2,096,608 of record NC_052115.1, on the reverse strand, counting down.
TTATGGAGTCACATTTACGTCTTATCATTCTAAATATATAAAGAACTTAAATTATTATTATATCTTTTCAAGATCTTTGACATGTCATCTCTTTTGCAGCGAACGCCGCACCAAAGTGACGGACGATGACAGCGACTATTTCAACGCTAACAGCGTATGGTTGAGCGCTAGTGAGAAAGAGAAACTGCAGAAGTATCAACAGTCACTTCACGATAAAAAACATGCGTCGAGGCTTAATAAGAAGATGACCTTTGACTTCGGTGGTGAGGATTTTTTTTATAATTTTTATATATATATAGGTAGAGGAGATATGATGATGTATGCATTCATTATTGGCCAAGTGATTATACATAAGGAGATAATATACGATTTTCAGATTTATATTTAATCGAATTTCTAGTTTTATAGTTAATATTTTATCAGTTGCTAGGTTTTGTTTATTAAATGTTATCTTAAATCATCTACTTTAATGTCAATCTTTATGTAATTATTAATGTTTGGGCTTTATAAGGGTTAAAAAAGACCACTCAGACAGCGACAGTACCCCACGCCCCTTTGCAAGCAAAGGGATGAACGATCATCGAGGGCTAGAGTCAGGCTGACTCTGCCCGCCTCACGCTCAGGGCACCGCGCCACGTCTCCTCATCGTGGTTGGTCTGATCCTACATAATGTAAGAGTTCTCGTGAAGAGCTTACTATAGAAATGATCCTATGAAGTAAGGTCTTGCCGTGATACGCTCTCTCGATTTACTTGATTATATGAGAAAAAATATCGATAGTGTGATGTACGAACCTTATTTCGTGACTAGCGACATCTAGCTAAGATGGTACATACAAGTTTACGTTGTCCTCGTTACATTATCAATTCGTCAGGACCATTATATATTTTAGCGCCACCTAGTGCTATAGTGTGGTATTAAGAAACCTTATGTTGCTACTTGATGAATTGTCTTTTGGAACATTACAACATTGGACATTTAGACTTGCAAATATTTCAAATATAAATGAGTTGAAATTTTTTAATAGATTGTATTGCTGACCTTCATTAATTTATTTAAAATGACTGTTCAAATGCAGGCAATTCATGGAGTTGTTTTTGTTTTATTAATAACTAGCAGTTCGCCCCGGCTTCGCCCGTGATACATATAGTCAATAAATGGGCTATCTAACACTGAAATAATTTTTCAAATCGGACCAACGGTTCCTGAGATAAGTGCGTTCAAATAAACAAACAAAGTCTTCACCTTTATAATATTAGTATAGATTTGCTGCATCATGAAACTAAACAAATGTAACTGAGTCTTAATATACAATAAGCCAAATTTAAATTGTGAAGCGTCTAACTAATAGATTTGATATGGATTATCTGTTTTTAATAGATCCTTTTCACAAATTAGTCTTTTTATGTTACACAGATAGTTAAGAATACGCCATATCATCTAAAAATCATATAAAACTCATATTAATTAATTATCATTAAGATGAAATGTAATTGTAGATCACCAGGCCTCATTGGATTTATTTCATTTAATTCATGATCTATACCGCTAGATGTCGCTTTTTTATAAAGACCCTGACGAAGAGTTTACTTTAAAAATTGGCATTGGTATTTAAATAAAGAATAAGCTATTTAACTTTTATATTATTTTAAATTAATAAAGGAAATATTTAATTATAGTACTTTTTATCAGAATAAGGACAAGAAAATAGAAAAAAAGTTATAGCTATACTAGTAATTAAAAAATTAATTCACTAAATTTTTCACTTCTTAATATTACACGTTCATCTGTGCTACATTCCTATTCGAAGGAGAATTGTTGGAAATAATAACATGACATTCATAAACTTATTAAATTAATATCTTTGCTTTAATTCAATCTATGTTCTTTAATTAAAAATGTGTAATAACATAATATATAATACACAGAACACATCAATATTAAAAAAAAAGTTACCTGTTAGTGGGGGGAGGTACCACTTAGTTTCTAAAATGAAATGACTACAATTTCCAAAAAGAATCAAGTAAACCCACGGTGTAATTGAGTAAGAAGGCAAAAAAAAACTATTTTGCACCTGATTGTAAACCTCCTTCGTTTTTGGAAACGTCGGTTTTTTTTTTCTATTTTATTGTACATTCTAAACAGGTCGTCAAGTGGTAGAAGATAACACAATAGATTACGACGTGGATGAAGATCACATACGCAGTATAACCAGTGGGAACCCCAATGCCAATAGCCAATTGTTGAGGAGCGACTTGTTGGCTAACATGTCCTCTGATAGGGACGTCGCGCCGGGGGTCAATGCTAACTTGTTACAGGTATTTTGTGGTCATTTTGAAGTTTAGAAGTAGATCTTTAAATATATTTTTTATGATACTGTAAACTGTGTGTTTAAGTATAAATAGACTTTAGTTTTCTTCTAATAATTATTAAATAACATAATCTAAGATGAAATAGTTCTATAAACAGATAAGTCACATATGGATTTGTATACTTGAATTTTAAAAAATATATTTACCCAACTGATTTCGTGGTGGGTTCTGGTTATTTTTCTACTAGTACAGTTTGCAGGCTTCTTATTTATTTTAAAGCAGTGAACAACATCCTACTATATCCTACTAATATTATAAATGCGAAAGTTTGTAAGGATGCGTGTGTGTTTGTTGCTCTTTCATGCAAAAGCTACTGAACCGATTGCAATGAAATTTGGTATGTAGATAGCTAGACAACTGGAATAACATATAGGCAACTTTTTATCCCGATATTCCTACGGGATACGGACTTACGCGGGTAAAACCGCGGGGCGCAACTATTATGTTATATTTCAATAATATCTTTCATTTTCAAAAATAGAATTCTACTCCTTTTCTTCATTACATTCGTTATCGAATATTCATTTCTTTTTTATTTTTATACTTTCATGTCCTCTTTGTAAAATTGATCATACTTATACATAAATTAGTATTATTTTTCCTGTATAATTGTATAACTTGTTTTCTAGTATAATTGTATAAACAATATATTGTATCACGCAGTTCGATGAATCAATAACCGGCAATTACGGGGCAAGCAGACCGAACTGGTCCGTTCATTCCCGCATCCAAGATGCGGAGTTACAGGAGATGGTGGACACGGGCAAGTGCCTGTCCATGCACCAACCCTGGGCGTCTCTGCTTGTGGAGGGGATCAAGCTGTGAGTTTGTTTGTTTGTTTATTACCGGTTTTTTATTTGTTTGTTCCAAAGTACATCTCTAAGTAGGCAGATCTGATTATAGCTCATTCCTTTGCTGCCTCGAGCAAAAATTTTTTTTATTCTTATTTTAATATTAAATATTAAATTACTTTCAGTGTGTTTAAGATCTAGCATCGTTCAAGGCAATCTTTATATAATTTAATTATTTTCATATGTATTTTACAAATAAACATAAAGCTAGCTTGCTGTGACTTCCTTCATCAAAAGACCAGGTTTGTCATAGAAAGTTTATCGGGCCAAAATTATATTCTACTACTGACAAGTCTTAATTCTTTTAAACCTGCTATGACACTCCTAAGAGATTTCGAGAAAAGTGAGCAAATTGTAATTTGAACACCCTTTATACAATACTATAGACTTTGATTTAATATGCTGAGAGCATCTAGCTCATGACAAAGATATTGATGATACTGGCCAGACGCATTAGTAACACATACTTAAGTCTAAGTGCCATAGAAATAATAATATCCTGTTAATAAAGGGGGCAAAAATCCTTCTTCTTCTGTTACTTCTATTAAAAAGTTTGTTCATAATTTGCACCACTTCATAAAGTGACTGAATGATTCGATGTTTTGATCAGAGTAGAGGTAGTGATAAAATAAAATATCTGTCTGTTTATATCACAACTTAGGTTTTATCTATAATATATTGAACACTTTAAGAAATAATCTATAAGTATAATGTTAATCGCTAGTTTATTACTAGGCACGAGGGTCGCACGTGGTATACGAGCCATCGCGGCAGGTTGTGGATAGCGGCTACGGTTAAACCGGCCGACCCTGGCCTTGTCCGGGACTTGGAGAATAGATACAGGGTGCTCTATCCGGGTGAGTCGCGAGTTGGGTATGCAGATTGGAGATTAGATACAGGATGCTCTATCCGGGTGAATCGGAAGTTGGCAATGCAGGTTGGAGAATAGATACAGGGTGCTTTATGTTGATGGGCAGGAAGTTGATACAGGGTACTGTATCGGGGTGAGTTGTAGGTGTTGAAGATACAGGCATACAGATTCCCTGTATCGTCTCTTATACAGCCTGATTTTGTTTGACATTTTATCATTTAAGATATGTTTTTACCACTATTATAACAAATTTATTTGACATCAAGTTTTCAAAAAAATCCTCAACACTGTAAAAAAACTTCTCATCTGTTATTTTACAATTTATTTTATTATGTCATTAAATTATCGGGTATTGTTTCAGAGAAGCAATTCAAGTTTCCATCTTTCTATCCCACTGGATGTTTGCTGGGGTGCGTCAATGTTGATGACTGTCTGCCGCAAGAAGAGTATGAGAAAATGTGAGTATCGCAGATACGTGGGTGCGTCTAAGAAAATCATAATATCGCTTAAACTTTTCTTTTGAAGCTGTCGAATCATCAAAAATAAGAAATTAGAAATATGTAGTTTTTATATAAATTGTAGCTATCCGGACGGCGAAGGCGACAGTCCCTATATGTTTATTTGCTCAAATCCGATAAGTCTGCGGCTTCGGTTCCCGGTCAAAGGACAGCATAAAATATGTGAGTATTGTTGTTCTTTTTTTTCTTGATTCTATTATTCTGTACTACAATTAATTATATAGATGAAGAATATAATTTTATTTAACAAATTGACAGAACTAGAATAAATTTATACAGTTGAATTGAGAACCGAGAGCAAATTTTGTCCTCCTATTTCAAAAATTCAATCATTATACGTAAGATACATTATGAACAGAGAATATTTATATGTGAAGATTTAAACATTTTTGAAGATTATAAATTCAAATTTTTCTTTGAATTTCAGATACTCTGGACAAGACTATACATCAAGCGGCTTTGAAATGTATACAAAAAATGTCCAAAATAGAAGCTGAACAGGCGCACGCCGCGTAAATTTGTTATTTTGTAAAGGAAAAATAAAAATATTTATTAAATAAGAGTGTTTTATTTACAATATCCTATATCGATATAAATATTGAGACACACTGACACACATTGAATTGCCAGTGAACACACACATAATACTTCGTTCGTATCACTAAAGTATACTTAATATTAAATGAGCACCAAGGACAGTTGAAGACGAAAATGCAGGTGGGGTTGTATACAACCGCTTTAGGCGTCATGATTATTTACCACGGCAACTGATTTATAATTTCTATGTAAAAAATTCTTGCATTTATCCAACGTATGTAATGTTAGATTCTGAGTAATTTAATAGAGGTTGATATACATATAAACCTTCCTCTTGAATTGCTCTATCTATATTAATAAAACATTAAAGTCCGTTTAGTTTAAAAATCTAAAACGACGAAACGACTTTGCTTTATACTGTGTATTCATAATATAGTATAGCAAGACGACTGATTCTAGCAGAGTACTAGGTATACTCATCACTTAATGCTCTTTGAGGAAAATACGATATTATCTTTCTATTGACAGTTAATGGTGTTGCCGTGGTCAATTGAGAAGTAATGTTAATAAATAATTCTACCTTAAACTAGACAATAGAAAATGACGCTTTGGCAGACAAAGAGATTTGCTTTGGTAAAACTAACTATGAGAGTTGGGATTCCTTCTTCTGGTTAAGCTGCGGAAAGAATGCTTCTATTGGCAGTATGGGATCGTCTGTAGCTATCGTAAAATAGTTCGGTATTCGCCTGCTGTTCGATGAAACTGTTTTGAACATACCCGGCGTGTTGTAGTCTTTACTCGCAGCGAGGGTCAAATCTGAAACCCGTTTAGAATGTTCGAATAGACGCTCTATATGGTCCTGATGTTTTTTATCTGCTATTTTCATTATAGCACTCTCAGACCTCGTTCTCTCTGATGTGAAATCGTTTTTGTGTTCAGAGTTAAATGCTGCTTCACTGATAGATACGTCTTGAACGGATTCTCCGGTTTCAGAGTCTTTGATTTTTTTCCTCAAAGGCCTCTTGCCGACTGTTGTGCTGGAAGTTTCTATAGTTTCTTCTGTGGGCTTGGGTCTTCGCTGACCGTTGCGAATTCTTGCAGAGATTTTTTGTGTTGTACTTTCCGTAGTATCTGGCGTTGTCTGCCTTTGTCTGTTATAAGTACGCGAGTGTATTTCTTGCTCATTGTTGTCAGTTCTGTTTAGTTTGTGTCTTGGTTCTTTTGGTGTAAATCGCTTTCTTTCTGTCGTCGTTTCGACATCAGCATTAATGTCTGAATAGGGATTCTTTCTATGTGGTCTAGTTCTTGGCGTATTTTCTGTGGGTTTTTCAGTGCTACTCGTTGTTGAACTTAATCTATTTCTATAATCTTTAACGCTAAATTTCGGCCTATCATATTTATTCTTTAATTTGGGTCGCTGTATTTTGCCTATATTTTTAGAGGTCTCTGTCTTGACCGTTGTTGTTTCTATTTCAGCACTTTCGCGAATGGATTCTGTAGTTACTTCTTTGATTTCAACGGGTCTGACATCTCTGTGAAATGAGAAATCTTTGAGAATATCAGCTGAATTTTTATATGTGTCTGTTAAACTGACTGATATATCACTAGTAGGTGTATCCTTTTCATCTTGTTTATGGCTATAATCTGGAACTTCACTATTTCTATAATCGTAAGAATTCTTCGTATTTTGGGGGCGTGTCGCTATTTTCATAATGGGTGATTCTTTACCTTCCTCATTTGTTACTGGAGTTGTGGTTTCTTGTCTTGCCGCATTAGTAGTGAGAAACCTTTGGTGGTTTACTTTTTTTTTCATAGCTGTAACTGTTGGTGACGTAGGAGATATTGTTGGAAGGGCACTTGTAGTTAATTCAGTAGTAACGCTTAGTGTTGTAAGTGGTGATTCTGTTCTTGATTTTAATGGCCTTATCCTTGGCCTTATTGTGTGAACTTCTTCTGTTGTTTGAGGGGCATCAGATGTAGTTGTTGTCGATTTTGGCGTGTATGATTCATCTTTATGTCTATTACCTATTGGACGGCGTCGCCTTATCTTGTTTCTTTTACGAGTTCTTTCCTTTTCGGTTGTTTCAGGCGCACTGGGTCGTTTGAAATGTTGATCAGGTGGCAGTGTCGGAAGTGCCTCTACTGGTACCTCATTTGACACAGCTGCTTGTGTAGTAACTTCTTGTACAATTTTAGCAGGTTTCTTAGTACGTCTGGTTGATGGTGTCGATACTTTGTAATAGTAATCTTTGAGTTTCTGCTGTCCAATAGGTTCAAAATCATCACCCAAGGGTCGCCTACTTTGACTTTCTATTTGGCTATTATAATTAAATCCATTTTCAAATCCTACATCTGCTTCAGTTACAATAGCATATTCTTCGGGTGATGCATTAAGCGTAGTAGTTGGAGTAGCAAATAAGGCATTTGAATAGTCTGATTTTAATGTACTATCCTCGGTTAATTTCTCATTTGTTTCATATGGATCTTGTAACCAGCCACCTGTAGACGCGTGTGTAACATCATCAGCCTCTTTATCAGTAACTTCATAAGTGGGTTGATATGACACACCATTGAGAGTACTGTCTGCGTTTGAAGCACTGGGTGCATTTATGTACTGCTGAGATACTTGTTGATTTAGACCTACATTGTCATATAATTGTTGATTATTCCCATTATAGTTTAGATTGTCCTGATTGTAATTTTGTTGTTGTGTTTTTTGTAATTCGAAATTATAATCGTAGTATTGATTGGGCGCTGCTGTGACATGTGAAATTTGAGGGTTATACGTAGTTATTCTGTTTTGTTCTCCTTGTTGGTGAGTTTTTATAAACGGATCTTGAGGACTAGGCTTAAATCCACCCGTTTTCTTACCTGCGTTTGGATCTATTTTAGTTGGATGTGCTGGCTTAGTGCGCGGTGTTGGTACATTGGCTAGATCGTTGAATGTCGTACCGAAACTAAATTGATTTTGTACAGCCTGTGTGTTCGGAGTAGATGTTGCAAACACAGCCGGTGTAGATTTTAAACCATTTTGGAAATTTAATGACTGGAACAGTGTCTGCTTGGTTGGTTGTGGTTGCTGATACGTAGGCTTCGTTGTGGAATATCCTGGATCTCTATTTTTAACAGATTGAATGCCGAAAGATCCAAATGAACCTGAAAAAATTAAATATACTTTATTATACCTTAAACTTTAATAGATACATGAATACAAACGTTTGACGAAAAATGCAAAGGTCAATAATTTCTTATTCGCATTTGATTTTATACGAAGATATACATACTTAAAAGACTATGAGGCAGTTGTTGTATTTGAGCCAAATCTTGTAAAGAATATTGAACGTAAGGATTGGCCGACTGGATATTAGTAGCTGCGACCGCCTGCTGTTGAGCTGTTTTTACTTGTTGGTTCGCTTGCTGATTCGCTGATTGAGACGATGCAGCATTGTTTGGGAGTTTGTAAAGTTCTTGTTTGTAAATTTCCGTAGCGCTCGCTTGGGGTCGCTTTGTATCTGGTCTCGCGTATATTTGTATGGGATTCCCAAGGATATTCACCGGCGTCGGTGTGGAATAATGGCCAAAGTGGATTGGCTGAATGCTGGTCAGCGATTGTAAAATATTGTTGTGGTATTTCTGTTGCTGTTGTTTCTGCTTTGTGGGGAACTGTTGTTGATACACGGGACGGGAAAGAAACTGATGTTGAGGGTTCCTGACTAATACGCTGTCAGCTGGATAGTTTTGCAGGAACTTGTATTGCGTGAATCCATTGTTGGGTAAGGCATAAGGATTGAGATAAGAGTTTATGGGTTGATTGCCGGTTGGGTTTACTTGTGAAACTGGTACGGTCCGTATGGTTGTTGGACGGTAGGATTGGGCAATGGATGTCAGTTTAGCGACATCTCTGGTGGCTACTGGACGACCAGTAGAAGAATAGTAGTCGTGAATTGGCACAGGCACTCTATATGGAGCGTGTAGAGGGGCGGTGCCAAAGGAACCATAAAGGAGGCCTTCGGATCCTACCACAGGCCTCCACCCGCTTTTCGACACTGGTAAATTCTGCAACAAATACATTTGAAATTAGATTTGTGTCTCTCCAAAAATTCGTTATTGAAATTAATATTGAATTCAATTAAGATCTTGATGAAGAATGGCAATGATTTTATTTATCTTAATAACTTTCATTACGATACCTTTAATATAATTTGTCTTATACTGCTACTATACACACTATACACTCGAGATTAGATTTAAAAAAGCTTGACTGTTCTTATTATCTCATACTTCTTCATGAACGATGTTATTTCTATCATCATATTATTATAGATAAGTATACTGGGCAAAATGTTTTTTGTTTTGCAATTTATGCGCACAAACTGTAATTTATATTATTTAAATGATGTCTGGCGTAAAATAATTTAGTTACGGGTTTGTTCTAAGAAATATCTACAACTTACCGAATGTTGCCCCATGGACCGGCGGTGGTGTTTGATGCAGTCTGTACACAATACGAAGCATTGCACCAGCAAGAGCGACACCAATAGCCGCAACTCTGCAAATATATCGATATAAGTTAAGTAACTCAAACATTTATTATTATTTTTATCATTTATAAATTTTTATTTACTATTAGTTTATTTAGTTCGTAGACAGTAAATTTAGTATAGGACTCTTTTCCTAAATATTGTGGTTATAATAGGAATCAAATTATACTAAATGTTATGATGATAAGATGTAATCCTATCCTACTAATATTATAAATGCGGAAGTTTGTAAGGATGTGTGTGCGTTTGTTGCTCTTTCACGCAAAAACTGCAAAACCGATTGCAATGAAATTTTGTACGGAGACAGCTGGACAACTGGAATAACATATAGGCAACTTTTTATCCCGATATTCCTACGGGATACGGAATCACGCGGGTGAAACCGCGGGGCACAGTTACTAATGCATAATTTAACACCACATTTTAAAGTTGGATTTATCTGAAGTTCGATGTCTGATTTTAAAAGCAATTTTTAAATCCCGTCTACAACAATATAAGCTCTAACGTAATTATAATTATGTAAAAATGTTTTTACAATCTTCCGCATAGTAAGCAGTTATTCAGTTGAAAGAATTATACAATCTGCTGTATCGGAAAGTCAGAAATATCGATTGTTCATAAGTGTTCTAGTAAACACTATTAAAAAAGTGGAGCAGTGATAATATTACTCAATACGTCGTGAGATTTAGGCCATCTTGTACTGCTATAAAAACAAGAACGAAAAAAAACAGTTTGTACGCTGGTTCAGTATGGAAAAATTCTGGTAAGTATATGGTTTCATCACTTGCTTTTAAACTTTAATTTAACATTTTTTAACGCAAAGTTTTCTTTTATTTTTTTTATTGAATTTTTATCAATTAGATTTGCGCAATGAAATATTTATTTTTTCAGTCTTCACAAATCGCTTTGAACGTTAAGCCAATGTGGCAAAAACTCAATAATCCAGGAATATAATAGATTTATTTATTCATTTAATTATTTGTTTTATAAATATCAGATCAAAATTATCCCAAATGGTGTAAATTTGCTTATGTTGATTGTATTAACAAAAATTCTACACTAGAGTGGGCACCAAATATAGAATGAATAAAGCAAAAATATTTTATAACTTAACGGCTAAATCGCTTTTCTTCGCTTGTTTATAACTTTCTTTTTTTATTTGATCAATCGCAAGTTCCTTTTTGTATTTTCTTTTCTGTTAATGTGTTAGAAACTTGCATAAAAAATTATTTAACAACTATATGTATTGACTTAACCGGTTTAAATGTAGTTTTATTATATTTGTCTATTTTTTCGTTGAGAAAGTGACGCCAAGGTTGATTATATATAGTACGAATTAATTTTTTATTCTGAACCAGAGCTAAATATTGTTTTGTAAATAGTGGGTTACATGGCCTTAATATCACCACATATTGAGTAGATTTATCATTGCTCAAATCAATTTTATGTTAAGTATACATTTAATACGGCAAAACATATAACGAAGAGTAGGTATTCTTAATTCGCAGCAAATCGCGTTATTATTATTTTTTTGATTACTCTATCATTCACATTGAAATACCATATAACTAAGTTCATTTAAAATCATATACATATAGAACATACGTGTGCTTTACTATAATTGCATTACAATTACAAACAATAGTCAATCAATGCGGTAGCGTATACCGCCCGATTTCGAAAGATCCTATCTGTTACATACGATTTACGAAACGCAACTCGATTTTATTTAATAGTATTTGCTTCTTTATGTTCTGCGCAGAGTACGTACAGCGGAAGACATATTGGAAGCTTAAATGGTTAATATTTAGAGCGGAACGTTTCGCATGACCGTGACCGCTGGTTCCCACAAATTTTAGTTATACCAACTTTTCATACCTGCACGAACTGGTACATACTACAAATAGAATCGGAATGCTATCGTTATTAATAACTATCTAGTACAACAACTCATGTAAGGTATGACATTTTTAGTATAAATTGTATTTATTTCGCGTGTTTGTGTTAATTGATAAGTCTCTGATTATGTGTATTTATTACTATATTTTTTACTTGGATACAAATTGTGAATTTGAAACAAGATTGGTTAAATAAAAAATGTACGTTGAAGATCGTGCGAAAGTTAGAAAATAATAATTTCAGTAACATGACTACTATATTCGGTATCACACTAATATTATAAATGTGAAAATTTGTTTGTTAGGATGTTTGTCTGTCAATCACGCTGAACCTACTTAACGGATTTCGATGAAATTTATTACACCGATAGGGTATGAGTTGACTTGGGTGATAGGATGCTTTTTATCCCGATTATATGCTCCCTTATAATAAAACAGGAATCTTGATATCCGGATATCCGGGTGGAGCCGGGACGAGCGTCTAGTACTTATATATATTTACGTTAAATATTAAACTTCACAATGTAAGCAATATAATGTCGACATAATTTCAGATGGGAAGAAAAGGAGGCTTTTGAAACACAGGCAATATTTTATTTGTTTTATCAATTAAATAAACAAAGAATATGTAAAATACAGCGGCCGTAATTGTCAGGAGATATCATCATAAAAATTACACTAACTAACAACAGGAAAAGCATTCAAACACACAATTACTTTCTATCCTGTCATTGGTACGTGGTTCTCATTGCGTTATGGGGATATTACACCATAACCATGGGACCTGCTTTGAATGGACAATGATTCGGAAAGCCATGTTGTAGAATCGACATAGCACGTGTGAGAATGTTACTAAGATATTCATAGGAAATAGCTATTGCATTTATATATGATAGCTGACACAAATGTTGCCATAACGTATGGAAAAAACACTTTTACTTTTAGTTTAGAAATCTTTAGTACAAAAAAAACTAAGAGTTTGTTTATATGCGCTTATCTTAGGAACTACTAGGCCAATTTTTTTAAATATTTCACCATTGGAAATGTACGTGATCCTTGTGTGCTATAGGCTATGTGTATCACAGGCGAAGCCGGGGCGTTAAGATATATAAACAAATAAGCAGCGATTTCAGTTTAAGATACTAACATATCTGTGTATATATAAATCTTAATAATAAATAAGTTTTCATAGTTTTCAAGTTTCACATATAAAATGGGATTCAAAATAACTACCTTTAAAACCAGAATATTTTGTTAGTTTTGTTTCGAAATTACAACTTAAAAATGTATAGTTCGCCCGTCCTGGGTACGTACCGTGACACTTTAGTCATCATTTCTCTAACCTAACTGAAAGTTGTAATGCGTGAGTAATTCAAGTGACTTACTAAATGTGTGTTTATATAGTTAAATCCAGTAGCAATCTAAATTATGTCTATAGCTGTGTAGAATTAATATTTGAAACATAGTGCAAAAAATCAATCAAAGGACATGTTGGACTATTTGTCAAATTTAAGAATGCTCTGTGTATTTGAAAATTAAATTTTAAGAGAAAATTAAGACTAATTTATTTTAAAAATCGATGTTCTGTCATTTACGTTATCTATAAATGTAAATACATCTTTACATAGGTGTGTACAATACGCTTTTTATTCATGACAAAATCGTGATGCTTAATACGTTAGCTTAGGGAAGTATATTTAATTTTCTTATTCTTTTTATACCTAGCAATATCTGAGTAAATTACCTTCTTACATAGTTTTACTATATGACCAAGGATATTGACTTCTTGTATTACGTGCAACACTGATCACGTAATATTGGAAAATAGAAAATGTAATTACACGATTAATGTGGTAAAGACTATATGCATCTTCTACTTAAAGACAGGTAACACGACGCCTTCGTGTGAGATTAAATATTAATTCAAAATTGGTTTCATTTACATATTTAAAAATATGAAACGTGCAGAGATGAGTATTTTCCAAGCTTCAGATTTTCAAACGAAATTTTTCAGCCATTTTATAATTTAGAATATAGGCATTTTTAAATCGTCATAGACTGTTAATTTTTGTAAATCTTTACGGTCATTGTCCGACTGCTATTTAGTCATTGTTTGATAAACAAAGCACAACTAAATTGAGAATGATCAGTCTGTTATAAATTAATAATTATCTACCTATAAATTAATAATTATCAATAAACTGGAATGCCTAATCATTAGAATAATGGTTGCTCTACATAACACAAATAAATGAATAGATTTTTATTTTCGCCTCAGTGTAACATAGATCACAGCGACAGTACGCCTTAAAACTTAATTTCACACACGGTGATGTTGTGCCGTATGAGATGCCACTCGCTCGCGATGCTCCTCAGAGCGTGGAACGTTTCACTCCAGCTATTTGCTACGAGAAAATACATTTTTATGCCTTTATCACACGAGAGAGCACGGCCCACTAACAACAGTGCACTGTAACGGCATGAAAATAAAAGTGATTTTCATATTTTCATCTCACGAATAGCCGAGTGCACGTGCGCTGTGCCATCTAATCATTGCTGTCATTATCTTGTGATTTGCGATTATTTGGTACGGCTTTTAAATGTAACGCAAGCTAATAATAGAAATTAAATAAAGATATTATTATTGAAATGTTTTTTTAATGCAACAATTTATTATCTTCACTATAGCTACCTCTGTATGCTATGTAAATACTTGCAATTGATTATTGTAAAACTTCATATTTTAATATGCAATTGATAAATAAAATTTACAAAAGTATATAGTTAGAAATACGAAGGATAGGAAAGACAAGATAATATTTATATTAAATGATGATCTACATTCAATTGATCGTCTTTTTGTAATTTGGTTGTTATATTTTATTAAGATGAATTTAAACACAATTTTTTTTAAAGAAATTCATACTCACATGAACAATAACTACTCCTTAATGAAATAAGGCAATAATAAATTTTCTATACGAAGGAGTGTTTTTATAAAAGAGTAATAATAAAAGTTACAACCGTGTTAAAGAAAGAAAGGTTAAAAGTAAATAAAGGTAATTATAATAAAAGAGAAACCGAAAATTTGAATAACATTTATTTTTTTGCTTTCTTTGAGAGAAAATGTAGGTAAGTTTTGAATTTGTAGGTGACTTAACTATTAAATATAATTAACATATTATATTGTTAGATATAATTGATATCAAATCTTGTTTTTTGAACATGTACATTACAGGCATTAAACAGATTACAGATTTATTAAATCAATATTTGTGTTGGACATGCATCAAATAATTATGGAACACTAGCTGTGCCCCGCGATTTCATCCGCGTATGTCTGTATTCCGTAGGAATATTGAGATAAAAAGATGTCTATATGTTATTCCAGTTGTCCAGCTACTTTCGCATCAAATTTCATTGCAATCGGTTCAGTAATTTTTGCGTGAAATAGCCGCAAACACACACATCCTCACAAACATTCGCATTTATCATATTAGTAGGAAACTTTACAGGCGAGTTTAGTCTACTGTACCTTTAATACTCTGTACAAAGCATTTTCAATAACGTAGCTTCTAGTGCGCCTGTAGCGCGTTGAACTCTTTTGTAGGACATTTTGATGCTATGATTAATATAGTACAGTATAATGTATTCTATCCATTATTGGCTTTACCATACTTACTCTGACCTATTAGAGATCGTCGATCGATAAAACACTCAATTTTATATATAATTCTTATTTTATTTACTTCTTAAATAAAAAATCTATTTGTTTATCTATTTGTTTCATACGGATAGTTGTATAATGTATTGTATAAAAAAAATGGAAAGATGGCGTGGGCATAGATAATAATGTGCTGCGTGGGTCACCCACTGACATAATTTTTTTATACGATTAACTGTAGCATTTAGCTTGCAATTCCAATCATGCAATGTATTTATGCAATACCCATTCTATATATAACTAGCTGACCCGGCAAACGCTGTTCTGCCTTACTCTTATCATTTAGGGGTATGAAAAATAGATGTTGGCCGATTCTCATAGATACCGGATAAGCACAAAAAATTTCATCAAAATCGGTCAAGCCGTTTCGGAGGAGTATGGCAACGAAAACTGTGACACGAGAATTTTATATATTAGATATTATTTTAGAAATAAATCTTTCATAAAGTTTTCGTTTTTTTTTAAGATTTTATCACCCTACTACTTGATTTGATTTTAATACTTGAATACTACCTGGCTTTCCACTCGCAGCTTCGACCTTGGGGTCCAAAAACCCACACAGTAGTCGTTCTCGTAGGATTTCATACAAACCAAATTATATCAAAACAGTTCAGTGGCTTAAGCGTGAAGTAGTAACATAAAGACTGACAAGACTATACTCAACTTTCGCATCAGCAGGGAATAATACCACCATATATTATATATATTCCTACTATGTAGGGATTAGAAACTCTATTGTTGATTTAATATTTCGGACTACTGCCCAACTGTCATTCGTCTTTATAAAATCTGATATGCAATCTGTATTTAAAACATTTTTAAATAATCGTTTATGTATTCTACCCTACATAGCTCTATAAGTGGTTAAAATCAAACATTAAAACTTAAAATAAATTTTAAGAGTTGGTACGTTTTCGAATCATCGTTCAATAAATCAAATGTAAACAAGCTCATATGCAAATCATATAAAGGATCCCACACTCACTTCCCTGATTTCTTGCGGAACCGGAGCTCAAAAACAAAATTCACACGATGCAAATCAATTGATGTCATTGCCATGGCAATTTGAACTGTCACTTTTGTTGACGTCCATTCTTCATGATGTGGGAATTCAGTTGAAAATAGATGTTTTGTTGCTAGTAAAAGTTTAATCAACGTATGTTGTTATATTATGCAATGATTGCCTGTACATGTCAGCATAGTATAGTAGTTAGCTAAACTGACTGGGAAAAACGTAATGACTGTGAGAGTATGAGGATAATGTTGGCATAATCAGTTAAATTTTTCTGCTATATACATATTGTTAATCCAATAAGCTTATATAAAAATTGTAGTATTTGATATATGTGTCAATAAACACATTTTTAAGCAACATGTAATTGAGATTGCTATTAATCTACCCTAATCCTGAGGTTGATGTCTAATGGAAATAAAAGCTATTGAGTTGTGACATGAAAATCACGATTTAATAAAACGTTCTATATAAGTTGTTTTACACTCATTACAGCCAGTAATTGAATCTACAGCTTAATTAGTAACATAATAATAGAAAACGCCAATACCGCAGTTAAAAAGACACAACAGAGCCAAACTGCGTGTAATGACACTAATCACTATTCGGAAAGAGTAAGGCTTCATTACGATTCACCGCCCGTGACCTTCGCGTGGTCACTTTCCTTGGGTACGTGACCCGCCTGCGCCATGACGATTCACTTTCGGATTTCAGTTCAATATTAGTGAATTATTCCAAAGTGCGAACGGTCAATGATCTTCTCATGCTCTTCTCGACTTTATTTACGTTACCTCATAAACTTGATTCGGTTTTTTATGAGGTCAATGTGTTTTTCGTATTGAATGAAATGTAAACTATAAACAGGTATTTGATTACTACTTTTATTTATATGCTGAATATGGTTAATATCGTTGGTACCCATTTCTGAATCAAAACCAAAACGCGGTTTTGTTGGCAATAATCTGATTAAATAATAAACAAAAGATTCGAAAATTCGATTTTTAACTTCTATTG
Source organism: Zerene cesonia (assembly GCF_012273895.1). NCBI lineage: Eukaryota > Metazoa > Arthropoda > Insecta > Lepidoptera > Pieridae > Zerene > Zerene cesonia. The sequence continues at coordinate 2,079,271 of NC_052115.1, read as the reverse complement.
TTATCTGTATGCTGTATCATGCTATGTAATTTCTCGCTTACTGTTCTTCTGCATGTTTGTTTCAACTCAAGCTAATTGTTATTAGATTACCTAGCTAAATAAATCTAAAATGAACTACATGTGTACTTCGAAAGAATTTATTTTTAATGATTCCCTTTTAAACAGATTTTATACTTACATTTTTACAATCACATTGCAGCTATGTTAATGAAAATTTGAAAGAGGCTACATTATGGTCAATAATGTAAAACCCAAGCCGGATATCTGAGTAGTACAATAGATATCGCTGATTCATACGAAAGCATCATACTGTTAGTTGAATAAGAATAAATTATTGGTGAATGATGTTATAACTTTTATGTGGTTATTGGTAGAATTAGGCACAATCCAAAATTGATGTTTGAAAAATAATGCAGTATCATCCTATTTAGTAAATGTTAAAATTACTTTTTAAGAAAACAGGTCAATGGCATTCTTCAATCAATATAATGAAAAGAATTAAGGTTAGCTACGGCTATAATCTATACTAATATTATAAAGATACAGAGTTTGTTTGAACGTGCTAATCTCAGGAACTACTGGCCCGGTTTGAAAAATTCTTTCAGTTTTAGATAGCCCATTTATTGAGGATGGCTCTAGGTTGTACAAGTAACACCGGCGAAGCCGGGGCGGACCGCTGAACGATGAAGTGAAGAATTCCCTACTTTGAAAAACAAACAAATTTTGTATAAAAATATCTGGAACATCTAAAACTGTGACTCTATTTTACGTTGAATAATTGTTGCGATAGCATCAAACATAAGTTCTATTTTATTAACAAAAAATAATCTTAATGTATCAATTAAATTTTTAGTAATATCACATTACGCAATTCAAAAGATAAACACAGTGATATCATTTTACTACATCATATAAAGCGTGTTATGTTACATATAGCACTTAAATCGCCCATAAACGAAAGTCTGTAGAACAATACTCGCGTATGAATTACATAACTAAACATGTAAGGGCCCATAAAACAACGGTAGCATATAACCCATGACTATACACACTTGTGTTACAAAACACGACCAATTTCAACAGGCACTTGTCTTGGGCGAAAGTAAATAGATATGAGCCCAAAATGGAGCGAAAAATGTGTCATTATGAACGTGCAGTCAAGCACTGTGTGACTTATGCCAATTGGTATTTGCACTATTTCTATTTTGATTGATATAAATAATGATTTTAATTCTCTCGGCATTTGATCCAGTATAGGTCCAATAGTTACCATGTTATTTTTTGTTTGAAAGGAACGATAAATCACCGTAAGTAATCGATGTAGAAGATAGCATTTTAGTTTTTAAGCGCATTAGAGTTTTCATAGATAATTCAATAGATTACGGCAGACACGGTACATAGATAAACAGTTTCCTCAAAACTACCGTCGATTTCAATATGTTCCGTAAGTAAGCCATATAATTTAGCACACGCCAACCGTTGCGCTTATAATCATAAGGTATATGTTGTACTTCCTTCTCTCTAAGAAAAGTGATCGTTATCATGATCGTAAAACAAAAAATACAAGAAAAATAATAAAGCTGTATGATGAAATTGAACTGATATTCAATAAATTTTGTACAACACTTTATCTACGTTAAATAAATCGCGACTGATCCAATTTGATGGCTAATAGTAGAAAGTGCTTTATTTATACACAAATTTAATTAACAAACACATAAATGATTCACAAGATATTCATACGTTATATTTAATTATACCTATTAACTCGTTAAGATTAAAACTATACTGTACACGTTTAAAGCGCGAGCCCACTCATACCTACTCATGTAAAGATCCATTTTCTCGGTTTGTGTAACGACATAAATCACTGATACAATCGAAACAAAAGAAATTTTCACAAATTCAAGATAAATTCCTTATTACGCTGGTGAGTTATGAAAAAGAATGTTCTGGATTTAATTTACCGCAAATCGTTCTAACTAACAAAGAAGTGAAACTGAATAATTGATCACGTCTTGCTTTCTATTTTTACATTATTCTTAAACGACAATAACTTATATTTGTTTAAGTCCCACTATCTTTGGATAATAGTAAAAACATTGTGTTCAAACCTTCAAATGAAGTGAAATAAAAGCGTGTCTTTGTACTATTGTAAGAAGAGCTTTCAATTGCATAAACTTTGAACAATGAATTTAGAATATTAAAAGACAATAAATAAAATTGTGACATTCAACCAAATTCTCAATACAATATACGAAAATTTGCCTTATTTAAAATTTCAAGCAAATCTTACGTTTAGGGGCAATTTTTAGTACCGCATAAATTGGGGATTCAAAAGTTATGTGAGTACCCTAAATTTAGGTTCTCTAATTTTTATCCTGGTTCATGTATTGAATGGAAATAACAAGTGCATGATAGATTAATTGTATTCTACGTTTGTTCCAAACTAAAATGTAAACGCAAACCGTTATGTATACAAAAAGTTGAATAATTTAAAATGGAAACTGATTTAAACAGTGTAAGCCGGTCATACTCGTTCTTGTTAAGACATACAGATGGTTCAATTGAGTCAATTGGAAATTCAACCCATGGGAGATGTTGTGTTCAGTATGAACTTAATTAATAATATATTTAATACAGGTTGCTCTGTAATCTAGTTAAAAAGCTAAAAGTTAACGGTCTGCATCATTTAATTGTTATACACCTATTTATACTGCAATCGTAATATACCTAGCTATAAGGTTAGGTAAAGTGTTTGATTTAATAAGGAGATGAAATTTGTCACCAATAAAGGCAGTATAATGGGTTGATTTTGACATTAATAGAAACAAAAATCACTATTTTCTACCATATAATGATAGATTTAGCCCTTACCTTTAAATGCAATGTTTTAATTCTTTTGTCCTATATTTTTATGTCATTTGTTTTTTATTTAAAACCAGATGATAAAGAAAAATTGTCTCAAATTCGCTTTGTATGGACTTATTTTTTGCGAAAATGAAATTACAGGTATTGTTTTGATACAATAAAATATATATTTTAGGTGTTTTCCTATTCTATCTTATTTTCTGAAACTGTAAATAATTTTAAATAGGTAAAATGTATATGATATACAGATATAAGATTTATATACTCGGTAAAGTAGTATCCACTATTTGCAATAATGCAATAATTATAGAATTAATCATGCTCATATTTAAAAGTATAAAATAAATTGGTATTGGTATTTTATTAGCAGTTCTTGTTAGTTATGTCAATAGAGCGATACAGATTAAACGCACTAGTAATGGCTAACGGATATCTAATATCTTGTGCATACATATTGCACCATCAATTAGGTAAATACGTATCTCATTTATCTTAAAGAAAGACTTACATATTAATTCTAAAGCGAAGTTGTTCACAATTCAATTATACTTTACATTATTATTCAGTTTATTTAAGAGCTGATTTATAAACAAAATACAATTATAAGATTTATGTTATTAATATTCATACTCAATTAAAAAAATATTTTCAAAACTTACCGCTCATTTTTCTACGGCTACTACACACATGCATATCTATCACAAAATAAAGGTGAGTATACACGCTTGCATCACTGTCACAGCACTATGGTACCTCACTAACGCGCGCGCAGTCTGCGTTCAAAAATGACGTCTGAATGTCTGATAGCTGCTAGCGCCGAGCTTGCCTACTCAACGGGGTGGTGGGAAAATTGATATGGAAATTCGTTTTCAGCGTGTTAATGACTGGCGAATGGTCGGAATTCTCCAATGAATATATGTATTTGAATTGGTGGAATTGCTCTATCGCGTTATCAAATTGAAGCGTATTCACATATTATGTATAACGGTTAGTAAATTCTTACTTGCAATCTTTTTAAATTTATTTTTATGTCTTACCTATTTAAATAAAAAAAATGCAAATAGAAATTTATCAATTGTACAAAGTATAAGTCGGAATTATAGTAAAAGCTGAACGGGATTAGCATAAAACTGTGTAACATGTTACAACAATTTCGGTGTAACAGCAATTAACAGTGTGATTAAATAATTAAGCAGTTGCTGATCATATTTTCACAACGATTTAAATGGAAAATTCAAACTTAATTATTTTATCTGACATTATTTTTTAAATAATGTGTGATTCGAATAATGAATATTTAGTTAGGGCTTTAAAGTTTACTATTCACGCTGTGACAAAGTTACAAAATATCACATATATTTGCCCTTTGAATGGAAATGCCCATCGATCGTTGCGATAAATAAATTATAATCCATAGTCGTTACTTTCATAATGATTTCTATTCAAGTCGGGCTCCAGAGCGCATATACACGCGTGAGCCTATAATTTCTCCCGACTCTTTGAATGTAAAATGTATGGAAAGTGCCTCAGCAATAATTTTGGGCAGCCGATAAAATAGAAAGTCATAATTAATTATTACGTGGTCCTTGTTCGGGGGTTATATAACTATCAGCAATATTTACATGGCAGGTATTAAATTATTAAATTATTATTACTGACCAATTTTACAAATGCGAAAGTGACTCTGCCCGTGTTTTGTTGGAATGGACATTGAAGGAGGAGACGAATAAGTATTGTCTTGCAAATAAACATTGGGTATAAGAAAAGGGTTTGTAAATACGAATATATAGCATTTTCCTGAATTGTTATATTTAGATCTTTGATACAATTATTGTTCATTTGAAAATGCCTCACTATATAAGTATGATAAAAAAGGGAACATACAATATCACACAGAACCCATAATACATATATGCATTTAGCTCGTAATTAATGCATCAGCTGTAAATTTAGGTAAGATGCATGTTATAAACGTAAAATGAATTAATGAACCGTCGTGTACCAACGTCTTGATTAATTTATTGCATTGTGCTCGTAACACGAGGAAATGCGAAAAGCAATTTTCCTCACATTACTAACATTATCCAATCTTTACCGGAAACTGTAATTGCTCACTTCCGAACTATTTCGCGCCATATTATGTGGTTAAATTGCAATACAATAATTAATTTTATTGAAAATGATTAGTAATTAACAACTACGTGGACGAATATTTTTTTAATGGGGAATTTTTTATATACTGCATTTACTAGCTTTTTTCCGCGGCTTCGCACGCGTTATACACATAAACCTTCCTCTTTGATCACTCTATCTATTAAAAAAAAACCTTCAAAATCCGTTGCGTAGTTCTATAGATTTAAGCATACATAGGGAGAGGTGTTGTGACGATACGTGTAATGCGAGTAAGGATATAATATATAAAATAAAAACAAAGGTGTGCATATTATTTATTGTAATTCAAAGATCGATCGATCGTCTATCATTTTCTACTGGTACATTCCTCTAAAATCTCTCCAACGGTATTTAAAACTATATCTTTGGTTTCCTTATTATCGTCTTCACACAAAGATTTCTTGACTAACACCATAGTTCGAGTGATCAAACTGTACTTGGATATAAGTATCTTTCGTTCTTGTCTATGCTTCTTTATAGCAATTTTGAGTAGAATTAGCCAATTTTTAAGGAATGTTAGAAAATCTATAGACACATCTTGCGCTAATTGGAACCGAATAAGGGTGTATATCCAGGGCTGGCAAGTCAGAAGACCTACTAATTTGGGATCGTTTTTGTATACTATGGCGTGTTTAAAAACTGAGCTTAAAGTTTTCCACCCAGCTGAGGACCGATGTTCAGAGTCCTTCAAATATTTTTAACTAAAGTAATTATGGAGGTAGAGAATATTTGCATCCTATATATTTAGACAATAAGGTATAAATTAGAATGCAGATGTCATTTAAAATTGTCGAATAAAAAGCAATTTTTTTTTCATTTAACTTTCCATTGTAATTGCTTTAACAAATATTATATTATTATTTAAAAAATCTAATTAAATTTTCTTTCATTTGATCTTTACATAATAGTCAATTAAGTATTCAAACACTTACCCTATAACAAAGTATAACTTGTATCCTAAACATCAAGGCTCTCAACGCATTACATTGCTGGTTTTGTGAAGGCGTTTCCTCAATAGAATAAGTCAAAACCAGCGGTGTATTCACTCCAGAGCTCAACACGGTATAGACAAGTTGTAATAAGGAACTACCCCTATCACTAGAGCTATCTTGTCTGAGTGACCTTACTAATATATCAGTTTTCACTTGCAAATGGGATTTTGCCTAGAAACATAACTAAAAATGTTTGTACGTCATATTTTTGACTTAATAGTAGCGGTCCAATCTTAGTCCTGACTTAGTTCTTGGTACATATATAACCTATAACCTACAACTATCAGGGACATATACAATGGTGTAATAATTTTTGAAATCGGTCCAGTCCAACCAAAAACTTAAGCTTTATATTATTAATATAGTATAGATACACGCGAAACGTAGTTAATTTAAGTGAAAAATATTAAATTATATACAAGATATTGAAATTTAAACCAGGACGTCACAAGTGGGAAGTTAAATGTGAAATTCATTCATTTTATTCATGTGATTGTAACCAATCCTTTAAAGCAAATGGCAAAATTTTAATAAGTGTAAATAAATTGAGGCTAAGGAAATTCGCATTATAGTAGGTGTAATTATTAAATACATTTCATACACAAACTTACTTGATAATTATTTTTATGGAAGTAATGCACAATATACGAGAGCAGTCGCAGTGCGGTACAGGCTACGTTCTCATCTGAACTGTTAATATTTGTTAAAACTTTTGACAAGAAACCCGGTTTATTCGTGTATGTTAATAAAACTAAAAATTAAATTACATAAATTTATTGAAAAGCAATTATATTCGCAAATTTAATTATTTAGGCTCTTTTCTGTAGAAATTGCTTTCCGAATGTTTTGACGATTCAAAAGTGCTTCTATAAGAAGTCTAATTGAATAAATAAATGTTTGGGTTTGAGTTAACCTACCATTATGGACTTATTTAATTATACATATATAGTTTGTTATTCCTCTATAATAATTAATTAGTGGATATACTTCGAAATTTACAATTTAGCTTAATATATATTATAGTATTAAATAATATAGGTAAGTAGGCAGTTATTAATATACCTTTAGAATCCTTTTGGTCACTTGCAAATTGTAACAGTAAGAGACATAGTTTTAAACACACGTAGTCATAGTGAAATTTTATTTCCAATTCACTAGAATTTTCTGGAATGTTCTTTGAATAGATCGTAGTTAACAGAACAGATATTTTCAAACACACCGCTTGATCTAATTCCGACGGCAAGAGATTAGTCGCTAAGTCGAGGAAATAGCAAATGTTTGTGTCTGAAAATGCTTTTTTTTATAACATTTTAACAATAAACATACAAACTTCATGGTCAAATCGATAAAAGAAGAAAGAAATTACACGTGATATGGTCATTAAAAGGAACTACATCTTTCTATCCTGTCATCTCGGAATCTAGGCTTCGGACAGTTGATACCGGACATGAGACAGTTATAAATAAAAGTGGTTCTGCCTTTCTTAAACCAAACAGTTTATGTTATAATTTATGTTAAAATCAAACTTTTTATAATGGTAAATGTGTTATGATTATTCACAATTTACTTTTCAAGAAGTCTAATGGAATAAAAAATGTCTGAGTTTGAGTTTATAATTTTTTTTCAGCAAAAATTTGATGTTGAATTAAGGGATTATTGATAAACGTTAATGTTATTGTTGTTATGATTCATGAATTCACTGAGTCCTTGAAGAATCTGTTCTATGTCTTTCTAATAATAAATGATTTTAATTTGGTTATTTCTTACATCAACTACCGACCTATTTCTTGTTCGCAGTCTATCAAAGCCTTAGACAACACTCCCGGCAACATGGACCAAATCAGAACCCCAAATTCTTCCTTCAAATCACCATCCCCTTCTTCCAAACATGAGTTAAGAGATTTCACACAGTTTGATATTATATCGTTATCTCTTATTTTGGTAAGAACATCTAAGAGAAGTTCCCAAACCAATGGTTCCTTTACCAGGCCTTCTGGTAGATTCGTCTCTGATTTTAACCACTGTGAAAGCTAAGCAGGAACAGTTAGTTACATATTTTAGAAGCTAACACAAAAATTCAAACGTGACTTTTTATATGATATACTTCTTTATAATTATGATAAAATTTTTAGGTTAAATTTAAAAACGATGAGTCATATACATAAACAAATATATGCATCATGCATTGAAAAATAATAATGTGGGGGGTTAAAATATTCCATTTCAATATTAGGTATGGACTTACGACAATCATTCTTATATAATTTGGTATTCGCAAAGAAGTAAATGCCCAGAATAAAATAGCTGGATGATGAGTATAGTATATGGCCGGGTCTGGTTGTAGGAAACCCACGAGACGGTCTGTGGCCTTTTCCAAATAAACTCTTTCGTTCAAGGAATCTACTGTGCCATTTGAAATTGTGGACATCTGTTCGTAAATTAATAAAAAATCAAATGTTAAGAAACTTCTGCTAAATTTTATCCTATATGTAAGTAAATTCCCTTCAATTCTTATTTGCGATTTTTTAACCATAAATAAAAAGGAAGAAAAAAACTAATTTTAATATATTTTTCGATAGAATCGCTATATAGTCAAGTTATTAAAATATACATTACAGCAAATACAAGCCAAAGTGCTTTTATAATATACGAGGGTGGTACAAAAGAATTCGGTAGACGCAAAACATATTCCACTAAGTAAGGCAACAAAGGTGCCGTAGATTCTTCTGGACTGAAAGAAAACAATAAATAATGTGTAATTTTAAAAAATATTATCGATAGACATATTATAATCGTTCTAGATATTACTTCTCTGAAGACTGGCTGTAAAAATAGATGTAAATTAGTAAACCGTAGGGTTGATTCTTTTGCAATTGAACGCCAATACTTTGCGGCTTTTCTATTCCGTTTTGAAGTTCCACAAGACCCAACTAAAAATGAAAAAAGATAATTTCAGAGCTCCATAAGAGTGTTCATTTAATTTGGTTCAATAATATCGCTTCTTACTTCAATATCTTTAGCGCACAGATCGTTTGAACCAACCAAATTAATAAACAGGTACTTTTCAGTGAGAACTTTTAGAATCTCCCCAAGTATTAGTGTACTCAGCTTACGCACTACTGCATCGTTACTGCAAGATAACATTTACTATGAAAACATGAACATATATATTTATATTATACTAAAATACATATAGATAT
>NC_052115.1:2052632-2069036 GCF_012273895.1 Zerene cesonia | reverse complement strand
AGATTCGAAATTCAAATGTAATATTTTTTTATAATTAAGTGTAACAGTATTTATGGCCAGACTAAGTATATTATCCTAATTTACTGTTCATGTTTTCAGAAGCTTTATAAACATTAGTTTCATGCTCTTAATTTTTTAGTAATTATAAATTTAACGGATTTTAAAAGCGTTTTATCTGAACAATATTTCTATCTAGAAATTATAGAACTGTCTAAGTGAATGTCATAGCTGATAAAGATCTAAACATGATAATCCAAATATGCCAATAAAGATTGGCGGCAAATAAAGTATCAAAAATTTCCGTTATCTACTATTTTTTCTAATACTAACCTCAATTATATACCTAAACACTGAAAAAGTATTTCGATTGCTGTGGCGCGATCACAAGGAAGGCTGGCCGAGAGGCGAAGATTTGCTATTTGTTGATTTGGCAAAGAGACGCGGGTTCGAATCGCACCTCAGGATTATTTTTTTTATTATTTTTAAAAATGTCTCATTTATAACGTATTTCAATGCGATAAACCTAAAAAAAATCACTTACCGCTCTATTTGAACTTTAGGCAATGCAGCCAAGTACCCTTTAGATAGCAATACGTCACTGAAATCTGAGAGCGCTGCCGAGTCCGCCTCGTAATAGAAACTTAACAATAATTTTAAGAAAGTACTATATTCTTCTGTCGCTATATTATTTATGTTATCCTGGTAACCAAATTCGAAAAGATACAAACTTTGAATTGATTTGAATTGTTTTAATTTGATTGGGTACTCGGATTATTTATAAGGAAACTAAGTTTAGAAAAAAAAAATTGTCTTAAATTGTTAGAAATCAGTAATCAATTACTGAGATTATACAATTGACATGAATATAATAAGGGTTTATATAGACTTGTTTAACATATTTTGCAAATATTGTTTTATAAAATTGCTTACAATAAATAAAGAGATTCAATGTTCTTCATACAATCTAGAGCAATGAGAAATATACTTACTTCCAAAATACCCAATACAAATTTGTACTTACTTTAACAAATACGACAATTTCTGTTATTGTATGATGAATAACACCCCTCAATTCCACAGCGATTTGTTTCAAAGCAATAATTTCGTTCTTATCAATTAAAATTTTGCTCACAAAATCAGTCGGACATTTCGATTGTTCGAATAGTTTTATCAATCTATTATGAAGGCACATTTAAATGAAAATTTATATAAAAATGTTTTTTCTAATCAATCTATTACAAATTACAAAATATGAAGTATGATGACAGAATAAGTTCATGTAATATGACTACATAGCATAAAGCAAAGTATGCACTACAGATTTTGATTTTTTTTTAATAGATAAAGTGTTTCAAGAGGAAGGTTTAAAGTATAATAATATCTATTAAACAATTTCGATTTTGCGTGCGAAACTGCGCTCAAAAGCTAGTACTTTATAAAATTACTAGCAACTCGACCCGTCTCCGCCCGGGTTGACCCAGAATAAAACTATAATAAAATATAACCTATGACACTGATAACGTGACTTTTTATTTGAACAATAATCGATCCAGTAGATCCAGAGATAAGCCCCTATAATACAAACTCACATATTTACAAACGTTACTGCATTATAATATTGACACAGACTCACCCCAAAGCATTCAAAGCTATTTGACATGTAACTATCAAAAACTCTCCTACGTCGCCAGCTCCTAGTAATGCCTGATGATTCAAAGCCGACGTCAATAGTTCTAACCATTTCTTAATAATATCTACGAGATCTTTCGCTACACTACTCTGTACCACTAAATCATCTGGTTGGTAAGAAATTAACTCTTGTATCACTAAAGCGCTGCACAAAACACTTTTAGAATTCGCGCTCATATTAACACGGGTTGATAGAATGTTAAAGGAAGCTAAAAGCTGTTCTGTGTTATAAGCGCTTTGGTGAGAAAGTGGGGAGGTGGTTTTGTGTTTTGCTATCCTGAAAATGTTTATGGTGGGGTAAGTAAAGATGGGTATGCACTTTTTAATCGAATTAATTTTATTTTTGTTATTTTACTATTATTTTTTTTTTATTTAAAAGCCAGTGTCTTCCGTGTGTTTCCATTTTGAAGGCAATTTAGTTTTTTTGTTAATATAAAAAATTATCATATCTTAGTTTCCGGTATGACTGAGATCTGTACTGCACTCGGTACAATATGCATAATCTTATCAGTAAAAATCTGCTATCTTATATGTAAAAATCTACGGTACATGTAGTCATTTAATCTCCGAAACGAATGATATAATATTATGCAACCCTTATGAAAAATGGTACTATTTTTTTAAATATTGTTATTGTTGTATTACTAGATCTTCGGACCCTGCTTCGGACGTAGCCGGAAAAATTTGGTAAGCGGTTTTAAAATTTAAGTTTACAACTTAAAATAACTTACCCGCTAAATAAATCACATAGGAAATGCAAACAAGCATCTGAGGCGTTAGGATTAATAGCACTAAAATGTGCTAATGCACGTAAAACTGCCGCCATGGCATGTGGCGCGTGTTCTTCTGAAAAAAATTGTTGCTCTGTCCATATTAGCCTCAAACATTGCAACACGAATCTGAAATTGTTACATTGATTTTAATTTTATAACGAAAAAAGAACAAGTTTGTACGTATTAATTTAATTATTGCTTTACCTTAACAAATTAAAATCCAAGTTTGTTGTAACTTCACATAAGAAAACCGTAATGTCGTTTTCAAGCAAATATTCTATCAAACGAGATCTTTCATTTGAGATTTTGTCATATTTGCTAATGACTTCAATCAAATACCCGCAGGCTTTTGCTTGTGCGGCGGAATCTCGTGACGTCAATAATCTTTTTATATCACACAAAGCATTTTGCCTACCACTTGGATTGTAAGTGCGGTTAAAATTTGAATGAACTAAGCTAAACATGTTTATTGAATTTATTAATAGGCATTTTGTAAATTATTATTAAATAATGATAACTTTTATGAACACCTACAAAGTGCAAAGAAAATTTTTAAATGAATGCCGCCAAAAATGCAATTCTACGTAAGAAAGGAGAAAGATCAGTTCTAAAATGAAATAAATTTACATATAAAAGTGATGAATATTATTAATTAAACTTATCATTAATTTATGTTATCATAAATTTATAATAATAAAATACATAAAATTATATATTATATAGGGTCTATAAAATATAAACTTCATCGTCGTGATGGATTGTAATATCTATGCGATATCCTATGATGCTATAATATTATATAATCTGTAAAATATGAATATGTCATTGAGTTGTCATTCTCACCTGGGTTGTTTCGATCTGAAAGTGCTGTGAATTTTTTTATTTTTAGATTGTTTTAACGTTATAATTGCTTTTGCAATTCTTAATTGACGCTAAACATATCTACACAATTGACAAAATAGGTTCAAAATGGTATGCATTAGAGATAACTTACTTAGAAGTGTTGCACACCATGTTCTTAACAAATCTTCTTACTTTACAGTCGGTGATGGAATTCTTAAAAGACCTACCGTCCTACGACGAGCATAACTTTACGTTATTCAATACGGACCACGGTATTAGAAACTGTTCTAAGAGGCCTTCAATATACCTACCTACAAAAGATATACCTTCTGAACAAAGTTGAGTAAACGTATTTGATTCGTATAATACAAACTTTTGATGAAGTAGTTTTATGAATCATTAATTTTAAGATTTGCATATAATAACATCCAAAAAGATTCATTGAAAATTTTCTGATTTCAGTAATTGTAACAGAAAAAACAAACATATTATTAAGATATCTCCACCAGCAATGGGAGAAAAAGGTAATTATTTTTCAATATATGAAAATCATTTGAGGTAAACAATAAAATGAACAAACAAACGAAAACATTACTTATCTGAAATTATGATTCTTAAAATTAGGGATTTAATTGCCATGTTACCATTACATATTATTCACTGATAGTGGAATATTTAACAGGAAGTAATTTTAACCAACCAATTTCCTATTAAAATATAATTGAGAGTATGATTAATTTTAGTTTAGTATATTTAATTGAAAATCTTTGGTTAAAGTCAAAGACATAACCTACTGCAATAGCATGGCACATTTGTAGATTATTAGAGGTTATTTTAATATTTACAGTTCCTTTGTTTTGCTATTGTTACCAACTAAAATATTCTATTTCATTAAATGTGTTATGTATTTTAAGACAAATTAAAATGAAAAATGATGTGATGATGTCATACATATGGTAAAATTAAGATATGTCTATGCTAAATTTTGACCAGATTCAAAAAAAAGTTCTAGAATCAGTCAGTGAGCAAATACAGTAATTTTGTTTTATCTTCACTTGCACAGGAATAATATATTATGGACTGTATGATTGACTTAGTTTGAGACGTGAAACATTTTAGAATGAGATGATTTTTATACTCAAAAAGATGAATGAAAAAGCAAAAAAATAATGGATACAGTTATTTTTGATTAAAATAAAGAAACAAGTAGCATTAGTTTCAAAATTTACTTACAAATTGTAACTTTTATTTTCAGAACAACAACACATCTCCAAAGAAAAGGGATCAAAGTAACATTGAACAAAATGGTGATGAAAGGAATCCACGCAAAAGACCACGGCTAAATTCTCCGCTAAACTGAAACTGTTATGGAACTATAGTTTACTGTTTGTGTTTTTCACACACCACTCTTAAAGTGTATGCCCATTTTGTATACATATTTTTATATCACAATATTAGGTCAAATTATACTTTGATACTAGAAACACATTGGTTTTTTGTATTTTGGGAAACAGTGCCATTAGTACAAAACTTGTTTTAATGACTTTGATTTTGTGAAGTGTTAATAGTATTTAAATGTATGGGTTGCTAATTGTGAACAATTACAAAATAATTTTAATTCATTCCTTGTTGTTTGTGGAGTTTAATAGTTCTAGAGCAAGTTATGCAACTAGAAAACCACTCGTGTTCAATTACTGCATCAGTATCAACTTTTATTCAGTGTTACTATGCTAGTACAATGTTTGTTCTACAGTAAACAAAATAATTGAAATTGCAAATATTCCAAAGTTGTAAAGAATTTAACCTCAATTGTAATTCCAGATTCTGAGCTGAAAATTGTAGTATTTTATTTTAAATAGATCATTAAGCCTAAATTAGTTTAGCACTAAATAATTTTGTCAATTTCTTGTAACGTTAGTGTTGCTAGTTGAATAATTTAAGTTAAATTTATAAAAGGTACTGATTTATATTGTAATGCAGACTCCACATTACCTGCTTTATCTGTTAATCTCACTGATTACTGGAATATATTTAATATAAAACATTATTGTTTTATTATTTCCATTTATTTAAAGGATGATTAATTCATCTTTAATTAAAATTATTATCAGTAAAATTTAGTAGTGTCATGTATTCAAAAAGTTACAATGAAAGAATACTTCATCACCATGCATTATAATCCTACTAATATTATAAATGCGAAAATTTGTAAGGATATGAGTGTGTTTGTTGCTCTTTCACGCAAAAAGTACTGAACAGATTGCTTTAAAATTTAGTAAGAATGTAGATAGCTGGACAACAGGAATAACATATAGGCAACTTTTTATTCCGATAGTCCTTCGGAATACGGACTTACGCGGGTGAAACCGCGGGACGTAGCTAGTCCTATATAATTATGATCAATTTTCTGCTGTGTTCATAAAGCTAATAAGTGGGTTTGGTTAATATAGACTTATGTATACAAATGAAGTAAAAATAATAACATATTGAAATATGCATCTCAAAATTTAAATCTGAAATATGGTACTTATTGTCTATAAATAAAACAACATCCTAGAATCAAAATAACTTTATTCTAAACATTATACTTATTCCACAATTTGCAGATCTGCAAAAAATTTACAAAACTTTATGGGTACCTATGTAATGGAATCCTCTTATTTTAATAGTAATTTCACTTATGTATCTAAAACGCCGAGTCACTATAAAGTTGAATTTACTAAAAGCATTTCTTAAGTCACATATTTATGTTCATATCTAAATATCTAGATATACCAAAAGTAAACCCAAAATGCTGATTGTAATATTCAGATGAAAGAATTTTATTAAATGATACACTTTAAAATTATAATCAATGTCTCAAATGTTTTTAATTAATCCTTAGCTGGTACTTCAATTACTCGGGGTTTGTCAATAATTCGGGCTGTACGATTGCCTTTCTCAACAATACCAATGATCCAAGCTTGATAACCTTCCTGCTTTTCAATGTCTTTACAATATGCTGCCGCTTGTTCTCTTGGTAAGCAGATGAGCAGTCCACCAGAAGTTTCGGGAGCATGCCCTTGCAATAATTGGAACATATTACCACAAGCTTTAGCAACAGCTGCCATCTTAGCGATCACTGGTAAGTTGTGAATAACAAATGACACTTCATTCTTTTGATGTGATGCAAGGTTCTGAGCGTGACCCAGCAGGCCAAATCCAGTGACATCAGTGGAGCCATGAGCATTGTATTTATGCATAAGTCTTGCTGCAATTCTATTAAGTCTGCTCATAGAATCCATAGCACGGTGATAAGCTTTTCTTACGTCTTCTTCAGACACAACCAATTTGATCCTATTCCAGCGCTCGGGTTGGTCAAGCCATTGATGAGCATTCACAGCCACTTGTGTACCAAGAGGCTTAGTTAAAACGAGAACATCGCCCATAACAGCATTGTCTGGTACAATGTACTCATTGGGTTGACAGATAGTTGTTGCTACCCCTCCGATTGTACACCATGGATTAATAACAGTTTGTCCTCCAGTAACTGAGGTACCAGCTTCTAGAGCTGAATCCTTGAAACCACGCATAATCAATGGAATCACAACATCACGCTCCTTTTCAGTCATTTTAGTCGAGACGCCCAGTAGCATTAGCATATTGTCACATTCAGTTACCCCCATAGCATACAAATCACTCAAAACATTAGCGCACGCTATTTTCCCCATCATATAGGGATCATCCACTAGAGGATAGAAAAAGTCCGTGGTTTGCACTAAACAGAGACCCCCATGTCGAAGCGGCGTAACAGAACAATCCAAGCCAATGCCGATGCGCGGGATCGCCACATGCATAAATTGATCCTGGTCTTGTTGAGAATAATCTTGCTGTAATGATTCGACAAGTTTGGATAGTACATCTTGAGGTACCTTACAACTTCTTCCCTTTAAGTCAGCAAATCTTGTCAATCTAAAACTGGCTTCCAAGTCATGAGCCACAGGGTCGAATGGCCGACGAAGCGCCAAAGCATTAGGGTTACCGGTCATTTCCAACTGGGCTGCAGCCAGTGAATCCTGTGCCACACTCGTCTGATACGACATTATTAATAACAATAACAAACTATCTTTACTTTGCTCGCGCTAAAACAATATAAATCCCCGAAACCAGACACGCCGCCAAGTGACGCTTGCAAAATGGCGTCTCTTTTACACTCATAAATTGAAGCGCGTATTCAATCAAAAATAATCATTTGTCATTGGTAGATATAAAACGTAAACACTAGCATTGTAACTGTGATTGGGCGTTAAAATTTCTGCATTTCCTTCTTGTGTGTAAAACAGACTTATAACATTTTCTTTCTTATTTTGAATATACATAAAGAAACAACTTAAAATTTTAATTCAAATAATAAGATATACATCATTGTAACACACATAAGGTGTACTATGTACTTTAAATGTATACACATATGTTTAGATGGGCATTCATTCGAAAATTAATTTGTGAAAAAACTTAAGCAATATAATTTAAATAAACACAAATAAAGTTTTAACATTAAAAACTAAAACGTAAAGAGTATTTTGTATACGGCCATTTAAAATAACAGGTATGTTGTGTGTGTACTAAACATTATCAAGTAAGTATATTTATTGTCTATGATCTAAGCTGAGAAAAGTGGAAAGATTATTTTTATCTGTACCTAAACTGTGCATTGTCATTTGTCGGAATTCTGTCAAAACTCAAGGTTCAAGGACTGCCTGCATTTTTTTGAATACAAAGACGGTTAATTTACAATTTTAGGAGAAGACTTTTATTTTTTTTAATGAATTTAAAAATGAAAGTATACAAATAAGTAAAAATGGCTTTAAAAAATTGGCGAAAGACTGAGAACGAAGCTGGATATCCATGTTACATAGAGTACGCAAGCAACTTTCGCTGTTTTGCATAAATGACGCTTTATCTATTTGCTGTATAAAATAATGTACATTCATTGTTTTTCAGTGAAGAAAGCGGCCAACAGGATTTCAATCATCCAAACTTTAACACAATTGAAAAGTTATTAGAAGAACATGATGGGATTAAATATAGTGCATATAAAATTGCTTTTAAAATATTTGTGTTACAGAAACAATTGAAGGGTATGCTAAAGTATTACATATAAAGCTAAAATAATATAATAAAGTTAAATAGTTTGTTTGAAGCGCTAATAACAGGAACTACTGAATCGATTTCAACTTCTTCACCATTGGTGTACATTATCCCGAAGTGCTATAGGCTACATTATATGTACCATGTATATATGTTTACTGGATTCTTTCAGTGCCTCCATTAAGGATAAGTTCTGGAGTATTTGCAAGGCATCAGTTAAGCTTGTCAGAAAGTAGTCTATCATTGGACATCCCTGAGCTGGAAGCCGTCCTTGCCGATATATACTTTGCAGCTGAAAAAGAAGGTCTCTTTGTTGGAGACGTAGATCTCACTGTGGACCTGGTTATTAATCTGACACTTAATGTGTATGATGAGTAAGTTGTAGTTGTTGTGTTCTAATGTTGTATTACCAGAAATTCTAGAATAAGGAGAAAGTATCAGATTAATTTGTTAAAATGAATCAAATTAGTAATGACAACCATAATAAAATTATTAAAAAATGTTGAATATACCATATCAACCTAAGCTGAATGTTGATTTAAATGAAGATAATGATGGGTAATTATTGAAATTCTGGAATAATAATCACATGCATTTCATTTAATAAAAAAATATCCTTGCAGGCACAGGAACACACAAATTAGAGTGCTTGCAGCCAAAACACTATTGATATTATTGAGCGAAGAATCTGTTAATGACAAATGGTTGGCTTTAGCCAATTGCTGTGCTGACCACAATGGTTGTGTGTCTCCCCGCAGGTTGTCAGCATTATTGTCACATGTTGTAGCCTTAACCAAGTACTTGGGGTGTTCAGGTGATCAAGTACAGAGTGATGTTGACTCGTGTTTTAATAAGGTATGCAAAATTTACTAGAATTGTGGTTTAGATGAAGAAAATATTAGTTCTTAGATAGATATAAAAATGTAAGGAGACAGGCCAAACCGCTGCCTAAAATGTGACACTAATTAAAGTCTATATACATAGAGCATGAATGATTACCAACAAAAGATTGTTTTATTTGCATATTAAATTATTCATATAATGAATTAATTCTTACTTAAAACAGTGATTTTTTTACAATACAAGTATGTAATATTATTTCCTTGTAATGAAAAACTATCAATATTTATTGACATCTCACGGTCACACATGATTTTGAGTGATTAAGATGTGTGAGTATTTCTTGTTATTATTTGTCAGCATTTGTTGATTTAGCAGTTGGACAGTAGAACTTCCTAGAACCTCAGACTCGCTTGACCAATCATCTTATATTTAGATATCTTTGGTTCTTGGATATAGAGCTGTTCTTAATAATATTCTGCTAAATGAAATATTTGCATGTTTATCTTACCATAGTTTATTTAATTTAAACTGGCCTAACTATAGGTTTGATTTTTTGAGTCAAACATGCCATTATCACTAGGCTATTTGTTTCTGAAGAATAGTGCAATAAACATTTGAGTTCATTGTTTCAATACAAATTTATTTTAGAGTGCTGGAATGTTGGGTGTAAGTGCTCGTGTAATGGCCGACTGGGGGGTAAGCAACTGTTCTAGTACAAGATGGCTCTCAGTAGTGCAAAGGGTTGTGGCTAGTAGGAACTGTGCGACAGCTAACGCTTCTTGCGTAGTCTGTGTACAACCACTTATACAGGTGAGTTTTATAATAGCTAATACTGTCCATGTGAGTGGGTGTCTTTGTTATATGATTTTTATTATTTTATCGTATTATTGAAACAAATGTCAATTCTTCTACCACATTTCATTTCAATAAAAATTTCTCAAGTTTTGTTTTGGCTTTCACCTAATCTAAAATTTTTAATTTTCTAAACAGCGGTTGGTTTTTGTTTTAGGTGCTAAAATTCAAGTGTGCTAAATGCAATGATGTTTATTTCTGTGAAAAATGCTATTTATATGACAGGGATTTGAGCCATGTTGCAGGACACAAAAAGACTCATTTAGTTTTTGAAGTTAATGATGGAGAGGTGAGATACTTGTTTTAATTGTGCTTTGTTTCTATTTTTTTTTTTATTTTAATAAAATTTTACTGCAATGATAATATCAATTTGTCTATTTTTAATCTTATTTGTATGTAATATGCATCCATTACAGTTTCCCGCCCCGCCTTCGCTCCCGCCAAATAGTGATAAAAAAATTGTCACTTTTATTTTTCATATCTCTATGAACTTTTGTAATTTCTTGTTTCTTAACCGTCACTTGACTACTTAGTTTGGTTGTCCCCGCGGTTGTGAGAATGGAAGATGTTTCAATACAACTGTATTTTTTCTTGTTTAAAAGGAAATAGTTATCTTATGGTCTCATTTTAGAATTTTAAGCGGCACCTCGTCCCCGCCTGGGGCGACAGAGAACATTTTTGTTAAAAAATAATTATTTTCAAATCCCTATTTAAATTGGGCAATTGTTTTGCATTAACGTATTTAAATATTTTCTAGATAAAACCAACAGAATGCATGAGCTTCATGAAGGGTATGAAACGGTTCTTTTTTTGCACAAAGACTGGAAAGAAGAAGGCAAGTAAGAAGTGTAGTAAGAAAAAAAATGACAAAATTGCCCGTGCTGCGTCTGTGAAGGCGAAAAAGGAAGAGAAACCAGCCATTTTTACATCCACAGTAGGCAAGGCTTCCGGCAATAAAGCAAATAATCCTGCGACAACTCTGCAAGATATTATAACGCAATTGGAAAATCAAACAAAGTGAGTCTTAGTGTAAATTAATCTTCAATTACTGCTTTGTAAATAAATCCTCAATTAAAAGCTTTCACATTGCCTGGTAGAGATGGTTTATAGCCATAAGGCTTTAATTTGTGCGCTAGTTTAAAGTTGTTTTTTTATCATATGTGTATTGTCGTTTTGTTTTTGTATACAATATAAATTAATAAATAAAGGTGTTGAAAATGATATTTTTACCTAAGAGTTATTTTAACCCTGGCCCTCCGCATTGTCAAAGGAAAACTCAATGTAAATAATGTATAAGTCATTAGGGGGCGTCCATAAATTACGTGAGGTGTTTTAGGGGGGAGAGGGTCAAGTAAAATCTTTCCAAATCTCACTTGGGGGAGAGGGGGGTTTTAGTAAATATCATGTAATTTTTTTTTAACAGAAAACCGTGAAAATAAAATTTAGTTAAAGTAAAAAAAGATTCTAGAATAAACATATGGAAAACTTGATGTATTAGTATTCGTCATTTATCCTTTTAAATCCCGCGGACGGATATTTTTTATTATTTTTTCTTTTTCTTTCTTAAATCCAATGGGTTCATAGTCAAAATAGTGAGATTTGGGGAGGGAGGGAGAGGGTTAATTAAAATCTCACGAAATCTCACCAGAGAGGGCGGGGAGGTCAAAAAATCCTGAAATATGTCTCACGTAATTTATGGACGCTCACTTAGAATATTTTTAAAATTTCAGAGCTCTACAGGATATATCAGACAAACTACAGAATGTTGCAAAAGATTGTGATGATGAATTGAAATTGAAAGTAGATGCCCATTATTGTCAAATAACAGCACAAATCAGCAGGTTAAAGGAATTAAAAGTAAGTGAATGTGTATTTTCATAAATATAATTAAAAACCGACTCTTGCACATCATTTATAACTATTGATAAACCCTAAAGTATATAAATAAACAAAAGAGGAAAAAAAAGAAACAATAAAATTGATTTATGGTGCCAGTCATAATACTTAAATATGAATTTAGAAGCACAACGCATTAGCAAAATTAGCTATAATCTAAGCCAATTCAAGCCGAGGTTCGTGGTCCCCGTCAAGGGGGGACACCCTTGATCATGTCACTACCTGGGTGAACCTTCAGTTCACCCACGCGTCCAAAATATAAAAAAAAACGAAAATCTCAGCCAACAGGTTCCATGTTGTAAAAAATTGTATTATTTCATGAACGTAACAATTATTTATAGGATAATCTAACAGCCGACACGAATACGGACAGAGCAGATAGACCGCAGGCGTTCGACCTGTTCAGCCCAATACCAGTGGACGAGAAGCAAGCGAAACTAACGGACAACATAAAGAACCAGCCGCGCGTTCTTAGCATGGATTCTGGAAACTTCTCTGTGACGTCGAAGCACGAGAGCCAGAATCTGTTGACGATGTCCGGGGACGCCTTAAAGCCGATAGTCGTGCACGCCACCTCGGATAGTATATCCGCCGTGTCCATGAGCGACATGAGCAATTGGTATAATGGTGAGTGATTTTATTAAAGGTTATGTTTATTGAATCAATATAAAAATTATTGATGATTGTTGAGATATAGTACACGGGGATTACATATATACCCAATGGTGAAAGAATATTTTAAATAATAATAATCTTTAAAATATAACAAATGTTTATAAATTATGTTTGATGCTATAATTGATAAAATTAAATACATTATCCACCATCTTAATTCTATTATTACAGAAACGACAGGCGACAAGCGACAAACGAGAATAGATCGAACTAACCAAAGCATATCAGCAACGGAGCAGCGATTTGCGGCTGACATCCGATCGGTGGAAACTAGCAATGACAAGATGAAGGAGCTGAATGCCGACTTGGACACCGTGCTGGACAGGCTGCAGCAGATACTGACGCATAACTTCACTGTGGATGGTGAGTAAATTTTATTGACCTAATTTTGTTATTTATGTTAGGGCAACTAAGCTGGTCGTTCGCCAGTAATCGGGCCTCGGGTATATTGAAATAAATGTGTAGAAAAGCTTTAAAATTTCATAAGCTTGTGTATTTCAATTGAAATCTCACAAAAAATATTGCTGTATGAAATATCATAGACACCGTTAAACTTGCAAAAATATTATTTATATAACTTGTAAAAATATGCCTATTTCTTATTACGATTTAGATCAAATGTACTTCATGGAATCGTGCGGTAATAACAGATATCCACTTCAGTGGTATTATACATAATTATGTCCTTTTCCTATAAGAATACTGCGTAAAATTGGTTTAATAGGTTTAGTGATGTCTTTAGATAGATTTGATCCAATTTTCCCAAGATCCCATTTCATCATTGCGCCTTATAACTGTATTCAATATTTCTTTTTTCATTATTCTAAAAATGTTTTCTTCCAGAATCATGTTTCGACAATAGTCAATTGAGAGAGACAGCCAATGAAATGGAAGGACTTCTCGGAACGTTGATACGAGGCGTCGAACAAAGGGCTACCCTTAATGCCACTAAAGGAATGGTATAGATAACAAATAATGTTTAAACAAGTTTACTTTATGGTGACAAGTACAATAACAATTTATTTCACATGTTAAATTGTTCTATGTTATGACATTTTACATGCTGTGATATCAAATATTATGAAGGTAGAGTTCAAAATTACTATTTAAAATAGATTTGTAATTATCTGTCCTAAGACTTAACGTAATATATTTTTACTTAACTTTTTTTTTTTTACTTGACTTTATTGATAGCCCAATGTTATATATATAGTACAGACAAACAGAAATATTTGTTATTGTTAACAAATAAATTATTGTTTACATTCCATGCCGTGATGATTTAGACTGAAATTAATTTTGAATTGATTCCAGAATTAATTAAACAATATTGTTATATTGTTTAATTCTAATTGTAAAATGAAATTTGTTAATTTTTAACAGTAGGTAAAGTAAGTAATTGAATGAAATTAAATTAGAAATTTATTCACCTTTTTTGAAAAAGGGAAAGTGGATATTTTGTAAACATAGGCCAATTGTAATATTAATCTATAAATATGTTTTAAGTTAAATGGTCTGAATAATAAATACTCAAAAATGTGCTTTTTCTATATAAAAATGTAAAATAAATCCATGGCTGGACCGTATCTAGTATATTATTTGAAATAAATATATATATTTGTATTCGTAATAATAAGTGAGACACTTCTAACAGTGAGGTGATATACTATTCATTTCATGGTTAAATTTACTGTTTAATAAATTTGTGATGAAATTATTGACATTGACAAAAGTTAACTAAACTTACAATGTACTATGTTATTAAGATAAGACCACTTATATATAATATGTACCAGTCTATTGACTAAAATATATGAATGCAACACCAGTAAGTGTTTAACATAACTAGCTGCTGCTCGATTACCGCCGTATTGTACTGGATAAGGTTTAAATTGAATTAAATTGGACTGATTTATCGATGCGTTGTTAATAATAAAAACGGGCATGTTTCGACGTTCGACGTTCGAAGTTGAAATCGACGTCAAGTTGACGGTGAACGGAATAATGGGAGGAGTCCTCTCAGATGTCCTTCTGGCTAAAATATGATACGTCTTATACGACATTGATTGAATAAATATAACCATGAAATGAAAAATCAGCCCTTAAACCAGTTGAAAGATTCCTAGATTCTAACTGTAAGAAATTATGATGTATAAGTTTCGAAATGAACTAAATATTTTTGACATTGACAACGTATAGTAGACTATAGCAATGTGCCGTCCACTTTGGTGCTCAATAATTAAGCTTTAATTAGGTTCTCGTACAAATAAAACGAAACACATTTAGAAAAGTAACATGCCATATATTTTTATATAAAAAAATTTACATACCGCCGTGTAAAATATAAAAATAAGTATAAGTTATGTAGATGTTTTAATCTTTACATTAATTAGGCTAAGCGTATTGTCAACCTTATACTATGTTTGGGTGTGTGCGTTATTAATTATGATATTATGTATGTGTGTAGTGCGTTAGTGTAGTGTAGCGATCTATAACGCAATTAGTACATTTATAATATGATGTATTATAATTTAATATGATAAGTACTTAATTCTAACATTTTTTGTCCCTCTTTTACTACGATTAAACTATCCAGATGCATAATTAGGGAGAAATTTCAATTTAATTAAAGATTGCCTTGAGAATGTTACATTGTTATGTAAAACGTGGTTCTAGAATCTAAATATGTAACTATTTATTATATATGATGTACTTATCAAGTTAAATGACATAGGTACTCACTTCTGAAGCTCTTATATTAGATCTAGCACAATAAGACTCTTCTAATTATATTAAAATCGTAATTTTTTTGCATCATCAAAACCTTTATCAAAATTTTCGCCACTACTTAACCTAATCGACATTTTCTCGTTTACTCTAAAATTATTTTACGAATGGAAGAATGAGACAAAGATTTATTCAGGTTATACAATTATAAATCTGAGACAACAAGTCAACTTATAATAAATTAGCAATTAGATTGCTGGAGCACAACCCAGAGTACTTATAGTGATATAATTTACAAGGATTTATGTAAATAATTGTGTTAATGCATATGCAATAAATGAATCTCTTACGGACGTATTGTTTCATTTAAATATATTTATTATCTACATTTGGATACATCTTCTTATATTTATAATCTATCGTTAAAACGCTGTGTTAGCGTTAGTTTTTATATATTCCAAAGCATATCTTATCAAATATATTATTGCAATTTCTACAGCGTCAATAAAAACAGTTATAGAATAATAGAATTATATAAATATTGAATATTCTTTATCATAAGTAGTAATGTAACAACTAGGTACTAATATTAATTTTATTATATATTTTTTTACTTCTGGTAATAAAAGATACTGAGGTATTTACAGTAAAACGACCACGTAATTCGTGTTCTTAATAGAATAAAAATAGTACATTTTAACATTGCATTGTCTTTAACTGAATGGGAGAAAGATTTCTTGATACAAGAGTTTAGCGAGATTCTGCGGTCAACATTCCGGGAAGGAAACCAATATTTATTATTAAATATATTATGTCATATTGTCATCGATTTTTTTTAAGACTTACCAAAAGTAATTCTACCAATGGGAAACTGATTCTGTATCATTCAGAATTAACTTTTCCACCTTTCGTCTCAAATATAGACAATTTGTTTTACAACAACAAACTCAGCAGCTTTCTTTGCGTCTGTAACGAA